>NC_141538.1:70107500-70407500 GCF_021556685.1 Rattus norvegicus | reverse complement strand
ATATGCTCAGGAGAGGTATAGCTGGGTCCTCAGGTAGTTCAATGTCCAATTTTCTGAGGAACCTCCAGACTGATTTCCAGAGTGGTTGTACCAGTCTGCAATCCCACCAACAATGGAGGAGTGTTCCTCTTTCTCCACATCCTCGCCAGCATCTGCTATCACCGGAGTTTTTGATCTTAGCCATTCTGACTGGGGTGAGGTGGAATCTCAGGGTTGTTTTGCTTTGCATTTCCCTGATGAACATTTCTTTAGGTGCTTTTTGGCCATTCGATATTGCTCAGCTGAGAATGTTTCCTTTTTTAGCTCTGTACCCCGTTTTAATGGGGTTATTTGGTTCTCTGGAGTCTAACTTTTTGAGTTCTTTGTAGAAGAATGCAAATGGATCCATTTTTATCACCATGTACAAAGCTTAAGTCCAAGTGGATAATGGACCTCCACATGAACCAGATACACTCAAACTAATAGAAGAGTCGAGAAGAGTCTCAAACACATGGGTATTGGGGAAATTTTCCTGAACAAAACATCAATGGCTTATGCTCTAAGATCAAGAATCGACAAATGGGATCTCATAAAACTGCAAAGCTTCTGTAAGGCAAAAGACACTGTCATTGGAACAAAACGGAAACCAACAGATTGGGAAAAGATCTTTACCAATCCTACAACTGATAGAGGGCTAACATCCAAAGTATTTTTACTTTTATGTTTCTCTTATCAAATAACTGTCAGGAACCACTGGATGGAGGAGAGGAGTATTTTGGTTGACTGTTTAAGCAATAAAGTTGATATAGAGAAAAAAGAGCTAGGTTTCAGTGGCTTGCTCTGTTTACATATTGGCGACTTAGAAAGCAACAAGTTCAATCCAAGGGTGCAATAAGCTTCAAAGCCACACTCTAATAGGTGACATTTGCCACACTGACTTACAGCATCTCCCTAATCATCCACTGCCTTCCAAAGAATACCAAATGGTCAAATACATAAATCTATGTATTCATTATACATTCAAATAAAATTTTGTAGTGGGCTTTCTCTTCTTTTGGGGCATGCGGGGAGTCTGGATGAATTGTAAGTGTACTGCAAGGACAATATGGTTTTATTCTTTTAAGATCCAATCTCTGTCTTTATACTTTCCTTTATTTTCTTATGTATTGGGTAAACTTACTGACATTTAAGATGACAACTTAATATAGAAACAGATGGGATAAATGTTTAGCATTACCAATAGAAGAATGAATCCTTTAGATCCACAAAATGACACCAACTCTATATTCCTCTGAATTTTTAAGTACAGTAAGTGTAACAGTAAAGTTACCCATATTCTCCTCACTTGAAAATTCTGAACTTAAAGAAAAATAAAAACAAACTTGACATTTTGGATCTTCAGCTTTCAGATGGCATAGCTTATGCCTACTCAACTGGCATAACTGAGGAAACCAATACACATAATGAATAAATAAATGAGTAAATAAATACATAAATAAACAGGGTGCTATGGAGAAGCGTGATCATAGCATTGGCAAAGCAACTTTAAAAAATGAAGTGAGCGTATGTGTGCAAGTACCAAGAAGAATCCAAAGGCTAGTAACAGTATAATTTTATTAGTTAGTTCTGATTTGCTTGTCTCGATATGAGATTAGAAAATAAGTGTTTTTATAGAAATACAATACTAGGATAGCTGCTAGTGTTCATTTCACTTAATAGTTACTGGTTTAAGCGGGTCAAGCCAGATGCTTTTCTCCAAGAATTTTCACATGTTCTGTTGGAATGTAAAATAAGGAAGATGGAAGGAATCAAATAGCATGGGCGATTCACTATCAACATACGAGTATCTAAGCAAGACAGTGCTGGGAACTATGTGATGAATACTGTCAAAGAGAAACGATAACCAACAAGAATGACTGGAAAGCAGGGGGCACAGACCAGCTAGCATCTTGAGGGAAAGGTGAGGGTAATTATAGAGCGAAGTTCATTTAAAGATTTTTAAGTTAATTATTTTACTTATTTACATAGCAAATGCTTCCCCTTCCCAGTCTCATCTTCTCTAGTTCTTCACCCCATTCTCCCTCTCCTTTGCTTCTGAGAGAGTGCTCATCACCCTCCATGGACCCCCACCTCACCCCTACCAACACTCCCTTCCTGGGGCTTCAAGTTTCTACAGGATTAGGTCTATCCTCTTCCTCTGGGGCCAGACAAGGAAGTCCTCTGTTAAATATATGCCATGGGCCATAGACCAGCCCATGTATGCTCTTCGGTTGGTGGCTTAGTCTTTGTGAGATCTGAGGGGTCTGGGTAAATGACACTGTTGTTTCTTCTATGTTGTTCTTTCATTTCCTTCATTCCTCCCCTAATTCTTCCATAGGAGTTCTTGACCTCTTTCCAATCCTTGGCTGTCTCAGTCAGCTGCTGGAAGAGCATCTCAGAGGATAGCCATGCTAAGCTCCTGTCTACACACACAACACAACATCGGTAATACTGTCAGGGTTTGATGCCTGTGTATAGGATGGATCCCAAGTCGGGCTGGTCTGTGGATGTCCTTTCCATCAGTCTTTGCTCTATTTTTGTCACTGCAATTCCTTTAAACAGGAATAATTCTTGGTCAAAAATTTTGAAGATGGGTAGGTTGCCTCCTGGCCTCACTGGGGCCATGTCTATCTACTGGAGGTGGTCTCTTTAGGTTCCGTCTCCCTACTATTGGGCCTTTTGGTTGAGTCCTGGGAACCTCAGGCTTCTGGTACTTTCTAGAAGCTCTCCCCACCTCCCACTGTTGAAGATTTCCATTCATTCTCTTGACCCTTGGGGTTCTCTACTGTCTCTACCTAATCCCACCCACCTTTCCCCTCCCCTTCTCTTCTCCCACCCAGGTCCTGCCCTCCCTCTGCCTTCCATGATTATTTTGTTTCCCCTTCTAAGTGGGACTGCAAAGTTCTTAATGCAAAGAAAGACTTTGAGCATGCTGGTGTTTGAGAAAATTAGCTAGGAAGATTATAATAGTTAAATAAAATTCAGACTTGAGTAATGGCCATTTGAGAATTCAGGCCAAAAACCTGGCTGTGCAGGGGACAGAAAATTATTGGTGATCAATATTAGATCTACTGTGTGACCCAGATACATGTACATACAGTAGGACCACTCCTATTCATTTACCTAAACTACTCAAAGTCAACACATTACACAAATAGCAGCATTCCCATATTAATGGCAACACTGTTCACAAGAACCAAGTTACAGCAACAACCTATATTTTAATCAATGGAAGTAAATATTAAGCAATTTTGCTGTGGAGAATCATGATCTTAAAAAATAAAGTATACATGTGGCTGTGTTTCAACAATAATTTGAAAGCTAGCAACAATATAACTTTATTAGTTATTCTAATTTTCTCATCTTGATATGAGTCTAGGAAATAAGTGCTTTTTACAGTACAATGGCATAGTTTACAGACAGAAAGAATCAGCATGCCATTTGTAAAGTGGATGCAAGTATTGATCATCAGGATAATCAAAATAATTTAGATGCAGAAAGATTAATATTGCATAGTCTCTTCCATCTGTGCATCCTGTGCTTTACAATAAGCCATAAAAGAATATATATATATATTCTTTGAGAAACAGAGTGAATGTAGTCCAAAGTGCATTAGATGCTCATAGGAAAGCGTCTTCTGTCTCTGGGGAGAACAAAGAACTTAGTTTTTTCCTGATGTTTTTTCCTGAATGTAAATTATTTACATCAAGTTAATTCTTAATATTTATCTTTATAACAATTTGTGCTGTTCACTGCAATGCTCATAATAATATATAAAATAAAATATAATAACAGTAATTATTGTTGTTGTTGTAGTTGTTGTTGCTGCTGCTGTTGCTGCAATGGGCAAGGGGAGCTGCAGTATCATAACTGGGGTATACTGAGAAGAAGTAATTGTTGATGCTTAGTCATAACCCAGCCATTTAATGTCAATCTTCTAGGGCTCAAACAATACCCCAGAGGACACAGAGAAAAGAATGTCGGTTGGTTATGGAGTGGCATGTTGTGGAATGCTGTTTTTTCTGACATGACGTGGCTTCTGTTTTCTAACTTAAAGAATCTATTTAACGTCTCTATAAGCCTTGTCTATTCAAAAGCCCGTTATTTAATGTGGAGAGGTTCATGGGTCCCCACATCACTTAGGTTATATATTAGGTAACAAACAATGGAAGTAGTATTTGCTTTAGTTTTGCAGAAACTGATAAGGTGTCATGCTCCTGTAAATAACCACAAAATAATACTGCGGTACATAAAACTAATGAAACAGAACACACACACACACACACACACACACACACACACAGGCGCACACACACACACATTCACACACTCACACCCATATACACTCATCTACATATACATACATATTTAAACAACCTCACAATTACAGACATATTCTCACACATTTACACACAGAAGTTCTTGCTCACACATTCACACACAGATTTTCTTTTATCGACACATTCAAATACCCTTATACACACACAATCACACAAACTCTCAAACATTCATTTACATACACTCACACAGTACGTTCACACACTCACACATTCATACACATACGCTCATACTTGCACACACACATTCTTATACTTGCACACACACACATGCATTCATACCTTTACATATACACACTCATACACACTCACACATGCAGAAATAGAAGGGTAACTAGTTAGTTACATATAGATCGACAACAAAACTTTCTTCATATTTATCAGAATGAACCTATTCTCGCGTACAATGTATGGTAAAAGTTTGGTAGTAAAGATAAAGAGAAGAGAATGGAAATATATTGTTAAAATTTGACTTTCGAGTGGAATTTTAGTCAATATCACTAGATAAGAAGAATCAAGGTAAGGGAAGAGATGTGTTGACTTTTAATTGTGTGAATTTCAGGTAATCAGTGAAAAGATCAAATCTTAATGATTTCTGTGTGTCTCTAGAGAGAGAAAAAGGTAACTATTTTAGACTTTGGCAATGTAAAAGCCATTGTGTGCATCACAAAATCCAGCAGAGGATATGTTCTCTCTCTCTCTCTCTCTCTCTCTCTCTCTCTCTCTCTCTCTCTCTCTCTCTCTCTCTCTCCTCCCTCCCTCCCTGCCTCCCTCGTTTCCTGTCTTTCCCTCCCTCTTTCCGTTCCTCCCTCACTTCCTCCCTCCCATGGTACTTGTCCTCATTAGCACTTGGCTACTTTTTCTTCAAAAGTACAATATGTTCACATCTCCCAACGGGCTTTAAACACATGCAAATGGAAGATCATTAGTAACAATGTGGAGTGTTCGCATCATAGAAATAAGACACTAAGAAAATGTCACAGATAAACTTCTTATTGCAAAAGCTAAATTTCTATTATAATGAAATGATCACATTCAATTAGAGAACATGACTCCCTCTTATTAAGAGTATCCCATCACCAGATTTTAACATAATTTATACCAAACTCCTTTCTCACCACTAGAAGCTCATTTATTATTTTGAATTAAAAATAAAAACAGACATTTTAAACATATGATACACATTTTCTTTAAGTGTCTTTTAAAAAATGTAGAGATAGAAAACAGGCTAAACTTCCTGAATGGAAAACTATAAACAAAATTTTATTAATGTTTTAGTTTACATTTTACTACCAAAACTGCTAGGTTTTCAGTTTCTCTTTGAAGATGAATTTAATACCTATACATCAGCAACATAATTTTATCCAAAGAAAAAAGAAAAAAACACTAATATTATCATGTCTGGAGTGGGAAGCTTATAATCCTAACTCCTCAGAAGGTTGAAGCAGAAGGTTGGAAAATTCAAGGTTTTCTTAGGTTCCAGACTGCATTTAGGTCTAGCATTGGTCTCTCTCATGCTAGGAAAGTGCTCTGCCCACATACTCACCTTACTTCTTACGATGTCATATTGTGACATGAAAATTAAAAGAAAACTCCGTGATACAGCTGACAGCTTTTCAGTGTAAGATAAATATATTAATTGAAAATTAAGTAGTATAACAAAATAAACAAATTAACAATAAACATATAAAACTACTATAAGCTTTAATTGGTATAGTGAAATTACATGCTGAAGCATTATATATATATATATATATATATATATATATACACACACATATATGTCAATTTATAAAGTACTGAGAAATTCACAATTTACAAGTACTGAGAAATATATATGTTATGTCATAATTAGGCAGCTAGACATTTTTTATTTTCTCTTGGGTTTGAATGGTTATTTTGGCAACAATTTAATTGCTTTGTCTTAATGAAATGCCATGTCAACTAGAGAATTTCTTTGGTTTTATTACTTTGATTGTAATGTTCTTATGTCCTAAATTTCTTTCAGTTTAACAACATTCTTTACTAGTAACTTCTCCCCACAAGGTAATTTTTTCTATTCTTTTCATTTCTTTCAAACTTTATATTTACATTTCATTTGTTATCCCCTTTCCCAGTTTCCCCTCCAGAAACAATGTATCCCATCCCCATCCCCCTGCTTCTATGAGGCTGCTCCCCCACCCGTCCTCCCATTCCTTCCTTACTCTCCACCTTGGCATTCCCCTACACTGGGGCATCTAGCATTCACAAGACCAAGGGCCTCTCCTCCCATTGATGTCCAACAAGGCCATCCTCTGCTACATATGCAGCTACTCTGAGGTTAGTGGTTTAGACCCTGGGAGCCCTGGCAGGTCTGGTTTGTTGATATTGTTGCTCTTGCTATGGGGTTGCAAACACCCTCAACTAACTCAGTCCTTTCTCTAACTACTTCATTGGGGACCCAGTCCAGTGGTTGGCTGCCAACATCTGCCTCTGTATTTTTCAGGCTCTAGCAGAGCCCTTCAGGGAACAACCTTATCAGGCTTCTGACAGCATGTACTTCTAGGCATCCACAATGGTGTCTGGGTTTGGTGATTGCATATCAGATGGATCCCTAGGTGGGGCAGCATCTGCATGGCCTTCCCTTCAGTCTTTGCTCCATACTTTACCTCTGTATTGTCCAAATGAGTATTGTGTTCCCCCTTCTCAAAAGGACTGAGATATCCACACTTTGGTCTTCCTTCTTCTTGAGTTTAATATGGTATGTGAATTGTATCTTGGGTATTCTGAGCTTTGGGGCTAGTATTCAATTATCAGTGAATGCACACCATGTGTGTTTTTTTGTGATTGGGTTACCACACATGGGATGATATTTTCTAGTTCCATTCATTTCCCTAAGAATTTCATGAAGTCATTAAATTTAACGGCTGAGTAGTACTCCATAGAAATTGAGGGAAGAGCCTCAAACACATGGGCACAGGGGAAAATTTCCTGAACAGAACACCAATGGCTTATGCTTTAAGATCAAACCAAAAAAAAAAAAATCAAAAATGGAACTTCATAAAATTGCAACGCTCCTGTAAGGCAAAGGACATTGTAAATAGGACAAAATATCAACCAAAATTGTGGGAAGAGATCTTTACCAATCCTACATCTGATAGAGGGCTAATATCTAAAATAATTGAAGAACTCAAGAAGTTAGATTCCAGAGAAATAAATCACTATTAAAAATGGGGTACAGAGGAGACACCGCCGGACCCTGAAGGAAACAGACCGGATAAACAGTTCTCTGCACCCAAATCCCGTGGGAGGGAGAGCTAAACCTTCAGAGAGGCAGACAAGCCTGGGAAACCAGAAGAGACTGCTCCCTGCACACACATCTCGGACGCCAGAGGAAAAAGCCAAAGACCATCTGGAACCCTGGTGCACTGAAGCTCCCGGAAGGGGCAGCACAGGTCTTCCTGGTTGCTGCCACTGCAGAGAGCCCCTGGGCAGCACCCCACGAGCGAACCTGAGCCTCGGGACCACAGATAAGACCAAAATTTCTGCTGCAAGAAAGCTGCCTGGTAAGATTGGGACACACGGAAGCAGAATTTCTCTAGGACCAGGCACGTTCTGTGTTTACCGGAAGTCCCACACCCGCGGATCCCGGCCCGCAGCAGCTCTCTGCTCCCAGACCCGGTGAGAGAGAGACCCAACCGCCTGGTCAGGTGGGCACTCCTGAGGCTGCAGAGCAGAAGAGACCACCAACACTGCTCAACCCTGCCCACATCCCTGGCCCAAGAGGAAACTGTATAAGGCCTCTGGGCTCCCTTGGGGGAGGGCCCAGGAGCGGCAGGACCCCTGCCTGAGACACCTCCGGAACCTGAAAGAAACAGACCGGATAAACAGTTCTCTGCACCCAAATCCCGTGGGAGGGAGAGCTAAACCTTCAGAGAGGCAGACAAGCCTGGGAAACCAGAAGAGACTGCTCCCTGCACACACATCTCGGACGCCAGAGGAAAAAGCCAAAGACCATCTGGAACCCTGGTGCACTGAAGCTCCCAGAAGGGGCGGCACAGGTCTTCCTGGTTGCTGCCGCTGCAGAGAGCCCATGGGCAGCACCGCACGAGCGAACCTGAGCCTCGGGACCACAGGTAAGACCAAATTTTCTGCTGCAAGAAAGCTGCCTGGTGAACTCAAGACACAGGCCCACAGGAACAGCTGAAGACCTGTAGATAGGAAAAACTACACGCCCGAAAGCAGAACACTCTGTCCCCATAACTGACTGAAAGAGAGGAAAACAGGTCTACAGCACTCCTGACACACAGGCTTATAGGACAGTCTAGCCACTGTCAGAAATAGCAGAACAAAGTAACACTAGAGATAATCTGATGGCGAGAGGCAAGCGCAGGAACCCAAGCAACAGAAACCAAGACTACATGCCATCATAGGAGCCCAATTCTCCCACCAAAACAAACATGGAATATCCAAACACACCAGAAAAGCAAGATCTAGTTTCAAAATCATATTTCATCATGATGCTGGAGGACTTCAAGAAAGACATGAGCACACTTAGGGAAACACAGGAAAACATTAATAAACAAGTAGAAGCCTACAGAGAGGAATCGCAAAAATCCCTGAAAGAATTCCAGGAAAACACAATCAAACAGTTGAAGGAATTAAAAATGGAAATAGAAGCAATCAAGAAAGAAAACATGGAAACAACCCTGGATATAGAAAAACAAAAGAAGAGACAAGGAGCTGTAGATACAAGCTTCACCAACAGAATACAAGAGATGGAAGAGAGAATCTCAGGAGCAGAAGATTCCATAAAAATCATTGACTCAACTGTCAAAGATAATGTAAAGCGGAAAAAGATACTGGTCCAAAACATACAGGAAATCCAGGACTCAATGAGAAGATCAAACCTAAGGATAATAGGTATAGAAGAGAGTGCAGACTCCCAGCTCAAAGGACCAGTGAATATCTTCAACAAAATCATAGAAGAAAACTTCCCTAACCTAAAAAAAGAGATACCCATAGACATACAAGAAGCCTACAGAACTCCAAATAGATTGGACCAGAAAAGAAACACCTCCCGTCACATAATTGTCAAAACACCAAACGCACAAAATAAAGAAAGAATATTAAAAGCAGTAAGGGAAAAAACTCAAGTAACATATAAAGGGAGACCTATCAGAATCACACCAGACTTCTCGCCAGAAACTATGAAGTCCAGAAGATCCTGGACTGATGTCATACAGACCCTAAGAGAACACAAATCCCAGCCCAGGTTATTGTATCCAGCAAAACTCTCAATTAACATTGATGGAGAAACCAAGATATTCCATGACAAAACCAAATTTACACAATATCTTTCTACAAATCCAGCACTACAAAGGATAATAAATGGTAAAGCCCAACATAAGGAGGCAAGCTATACCCTAGAAGAAGCAAGAAACTAATCGTCTTGGCAACAAAACAAAGAGAATGAAAGCACACAAACATAACCTCACATCCAAATATGAATATAAAGGGAAACAATAATCACTATTCCTTAATATCTCTCAATATCAATGGCCTCAACTCCCCAATAAAAAGACATAGATTAACAAACTGGATACGCAATGAGGACCCTGCATTCTGCTGCCTACAGGAAACACACCTCAGAGACAAAGACAGACACTACCTCAGAGTGAAAGGCTGGAAAACAACTTTCCAAGCAAATGGTCAGAAGAAGCAAGCTGGAGTAGCCATTCTAATATCAAATAAAATCAATTTCCAACTAAAAGTCATCAAAAAAGATAAGGAAGGACACTTCATATTCATCAAAGGAAAAATCCACCAAGATGAACTCTCAATCCTAAATATCTTTGCCCCAAATACAAGGACACCTACATACGTAAAAGAAACCTTACTAAAGCTCAAAACACACATTGCACCTCACACAATAATAGTGGGAGATTTCAACACCCCACTCTCATCAATGGACAGATCATGGAAAGAGAAATTAAACAGTGATGTCGACAGACTAAGAGAAGTCATGAGCCAAATGGACTTAACGGATATTTATAGAACATTCTATCCTAAAGCAAAAGGATATACCTTCTTCTCAGCTCCTCATGGTACTTTCTCCAAAATTGACCATATAATTGGTCAAAAAACGGGCCTCAACAGGTACAGAAAGATAGAAATAATCCCATGCGTGCTATCGGACCACCACGGCCTAAAACTGGTCTTCAATAACAATAAGGGAAGAATGCACACATATACGTGGAAATTGAACAATGCTCTATTCAATGATAACCTGGTCAAGGAAGAAATAAAGAAAGAAATTAAAAACTTTTTAGAATTTAATGAAAATGAAGATACAACATACTCAAACTTATGGGACACAATGAAAGCTGTGCTAAGAGGAAAACTCATAGCGCTGAGTGCCTGCAGAAAGAAACAGGAAAGAGCATTTGTCAGCAGCTTGACAGCACACCTAAAAGCTCTAGAACAAAAAGAAGCAAATACACCCAGGAGGAGTAGAAGGCAGGAAATAATCAAACTCAGAGCTGAAATCAACCAAGTAGAAACAAAAAAGAACCTAGAAAGATTCAACAGAACCAAAAGTTGGTTCTTTGAGAAAATCAACAAGATAGATAAACCCTTAGCCAGACTAACGAGAGGACACAGAGAGTGCATCCAAATTAACAAAATCAGAAATGAAAAGGGAGACATAACTACAGATTCGGAGGAAATTCAAAAAATCATCAGATCTTACTATAAAAACCTATATTCAACAAAATTTGAAAATCTTCAGGAAATGGACAATTTCCTAGACAGATACCAGGTATCGAAGTTAATTCAGGAACAGATAAACCAGTTAAACAACCCCATAACTCCTAAGGAAAGAGAAGCAGTCACTAAAGGTCTCCCAACCAAAAACAGCCCAGGTCCAGACGGGTTTAGTGCAGAATTCTATCAAACCTTCATAGAAGACCTCATACCAATATTATCCAAACTATTCCACAAAATTGAAACAGATGGATCACTACCGAATTCCTTCTACGAAGCCACAATTACTCTTATACCTAAACCACACAAAGACACAACAAAGAAAGAGAACTTCAGACCAATTTCACTTATGAATATCGACGCAAAAATACTCAATAAAATTCTGGCAAACCGAATTCAAGAGCACATCAAAACAATCATCCACCATGATCAAGTAGGCTTCATCCCAGGCATGCAGGGATGGTTTAATATACGGAAAACCATCAACGTGATCCATTATATAAACAAACTGAAAGAACAGAACCACATGATCATTTCATTAGATGCTGAGAAAGCATTTGACAAAATTCAACACCCCTTCATGATAAAAGTCCTGGAAAGAATAGGAATTCAAGACCCATACCTAAACATAGTAAAAGCCATATACAGCAAACCAGTTGCTAACATTAAACTAAATGGAGAGAAACTTGAAGCAATCCCACTAAAATCAGGGATTAGACAAGGATGCCCACTCTCTCCCTACTTATTCAATATAGTTCTTGAAGTTCTAGCCAGAGCAATCAGACAACAAAAGGAGATCAAAGGGATACAGATCGGAAAAGAAGAGGTCAAAATATCACTATTTGCAGATGACATGATAGTATATTTAAGTGATCCCAAAAGTTCCACCAGAGAACTACTAAAGCTGATAAACAACTTCAGCAAAGTGGCTGGGTATAAAATTAACTCAAATAAATCAGTTGCCTTCCTCTATACAAAAGAGAAACAAGCCGAGAAAGAAATTAGGGAAACGACACCCTTCATAATAGACCCAAATAATATAAATACCTCGGTGTGACTTTAACCAAGCAAGTAAAAGATCTGTACAATAAGAACTTCATGACACTGAGGAAAGAAATTGAAGAAGACCTCAGAAAATGGAAAGATCTCCCATGCTCATGGATTGGCAGGATTAATATAGTAAAAATGGCCATTTTACCAAAAGCAATCTACAGATTCAATGCAATCCCCATCAAAATACCAATCCAATTCTTCAAAGAGTTAGACAGAAAAATTTGCAAATTCATCTGGAATAACAAAAAACCCAGGATAGCTTAAGCTATCCTCAACAATAAAAGGACTTCAGGGGGAATCACTATCCCTGAACTCAAGCAGTATTACAGAGCAATAGTGATAAAAACTGCATGGTATTGGTACAGAGACAGACAGATAGACCAATGGAATAGAATTGAAGACCCAGAAATGAACCCACACACCTATGGTCACTTGATTTTTGACAAAGGAGCCAAAACCATCCAATGGAAAAAAGATAGCATTTTCAGCAAATGGTGCTGGTTCAACTGGAGGGCAACATGTAGAAGAATGCAGATCGATCCATGCTTATCACCCTGTACAAAGCTTAAGTCCAAGTGGATCAAGGACCTCCACATCAAACCAGACACACTCAAACTAATAGAAGAAAAACTAGGGAAGCATCTGGAACACATGGGAACTGGAAAAAATTTCCTGAACAAAACACCAATGGCTTATGCTCTAAGATCAAGAATCGACAAATGGGATCTCATAAAACTGCAAAGCTTCTGTAAGGCAAAGGACACTGTGGTTAGGACAAAACGGCAACCAACAGATTGGGAAAAGATCTTTACCAATCCTACAACAGATAGAGGCCTTATATCCAAAATATACAAAGAACTCAAGAAGTTAGACCGCAGGGAAACAAATAACCCTATTAAAAATGGGGTTCAGAGCTAAACAAAGAATTCACAGCTGAGGAATGCCGAATGGCTGAGAAACACATAAAGAAATGTTCAACATCTTTAGTCATAAGGGAAATGCAAATCAAAACAACCCTGAGATTTCACCTCACACCAGTGCGATTGGCTAAGATCAAAAACTCAGGTGACAGCAGATGCTGGCGAGGATGTGGAGAAAGAGGAACACTCCTCCATTGTTGGTGGGATTGCAGACTGGTAAAACCATTCTGGAAATCAGTCTGGAGGTTCCTCAGAAAATTGGACATTGAACTGCCTGAGTATCCAGCTATAACTCTCTTGGGCATATACCCAAAAGATGCCTCAACATATAAAAGAGACACATGCTCCACTATGTTCATCGCAGCCTTATTTATAATAGCCAGAAAATGGAAAGAACCCAGATGCCCTTCAACAGAGGAATGGATACAGAAAATGTGGTACATCTACACAATGGAATATTACTCAGCTATCAAAAACAACGAGTTTATGAAATTCGTAGGCAAATGGTTGGAACTGGAAAATATCATCCTGAGTGAGCTAACCCAATCACAGAAAGACATACATGGTATGCACTCATTGATAAGTGGCTATTAGCCCAAATGCTTGAATTACCCTAGATCCCTAGAACAAACGAAACTCAAGACGGATGATCAAAATGTGAATGCTTCACTCCTTCTTTAAATGAGGAAAAAGAATACCCTTGGCAGGGAAGGGAGAGGCAAAGATTAAAACAGAGACTGAAGGAATACCCATTCAGAGCCTGCCCCACATGTGGCCCATACATATACAGCCACCCAATTAGACAAGATGGATGAAGCAAAGAAGTGCAGACCGACAGGAGCCGGATGTAGATCGCTCCTGAGAGACACAGCCAGAATACAGCAAATACAGAGGCGAATGCCAGCAGCAAACCACTGAACTGAGAATAGGTCCCCTATTGAAGGAATCAGAGAAAGAACTGGAAGAGCTTGAAGGGGCTCGAGACCCCAAAAGTACAACAATGCCAAGCAACCAGAGCTTCCAGGGACTAAGCCCCTACCTAAAGACTATACATGGACTGACCCTGGACTCTGACCCCATAGGTAGCAATGAATATCCTAGTAAGAGCACCAGTGGAAGGGGAAGCCCTGGGTCCTGCTAAGACTGAACCTCCAGTGAACTAGTCTATGGGGGGAGGGCGGCAATGGGGGGAGGGTTGGGAGGGGAACACCCATAAGGAAGGGGAGGGGGGAGGGGGATGTTTGCCCGGAAACCGGGAAAGGAAATAACACTCGAAATGTATATAAGAAATACTCAAGTTAATAAAAAAAATGGGGTACAGAGCTAAACAATGAGCTCAACTGAGGAATATCGAATAGACGAGAAGCACCTAAAGACATGTTCAACATCCCTAGTCATCAGAGAAATGCAAATCAAAACAACTCAGAGATTTATCTCATACCAGTCAGAATGGCTAATTTCAAAATCTCAGGTGACAACAGATGCTGGTGAGGAGATAGAGAAAGAGGAACACCCCTCCATTGTTGTTGGGATTGAAAACTGGTATATTGACTCTGGAAATCAGTCTGGCAGTTCCTCAGAAAACTGGACATTGCACTACCAGAGGCAATACCACTCCTGGGCATATACCAAAAGATGCTCCAACACATAACCAGGATGCATACTCTACTATGTTCATAGCAGCCTTATTCATAATAGCTAGAAGCTGGGAAGAACCCAGATGTCCTTAAACAGAGGAATGGATACACAAGGTATTCTTGAGTCTGTTCTTCCATACCTTACAGAATATATAGCTCATCATCACAATAGAACAATGAAAGGGAGAGAGGTTCAGTGAGAGGTATAGGTGAGTTTTAAATCAAGTAACATGGCTACTCTGGTAAGAAATCACACACATCCAAAGACATTTGTGTTTATTTTTCTCTTTTTTGTTTCTTTGGTTTTCTTTTTTTTTTAAATTTTATTCATTCTCTTTTACAATCCATATTTTATTCCCTTCCCAGTCTACCCTCTGTTCCACATTCCATACCTCCCCCAACTCCTGTCTCCACAAGGATGCTCCCCCACCCACCTCCTGGCTCTCACCAGACCTCGCTACTCCCTGCGGTCTCCAGTCTCTTGAAGTTTAGGTACATCTTCTCTGACTGAGTCCAGACCTGGCAGTCCTCTACTGTATATGTGTTAGTATACATCATTTCAGCTGATGTATGCTGCCTGGTTGGTGGCCCAGTGTCTGAGAGATCTGGGGAGCAGGGCAAGGTTAGTTGAGACTGCTGATCTTCCTACAGGGTCACCCTCCTGCTAGCTTCTTCCAACTTTTCCCTAGGTCAGCCACAGGTGTCAGCAACTTCTGTCTATTGGCTGTGTGTAAATATCTGTATCTGGCCCTTCTGGTGTTTGTCGGGTCTTTCAGTGGGCAGTCATGTTAGGCCCCTTTTGTGAGCACACCATGGCCTCAGTAAAAGTGTCAGGCTTTGGGGCCTTTCTTTGAACTGGATCCAAATTTGGGCCTGTCACTCGACTTCCTTTTGCTCAGGCTCTTCTCCAATTTGTCCCTGCAGTTGTTTCAGACAGGACCAATTATGAGTCAGTGCTTTTGACTGTGAAATGGCAACACCATCTCTCCACTTGATGCTCTGTCCTTCTGCTGGAGGTGGGCTCTACAAATTCCTTCTCTGCACTGTAGGGCATTTCATCTATGGCCCCTCCCTTTGTGTCCTGAGAGTCTCTTACCTCCAAGGTCTCTGGTACATTCAAGGGGATTCTTGCACCTCCCACCTCCCAAGGTACCTGTTTCCATTCTTTCTCCTGGCCCTCAAGGCTGTAGTCCTGTTGCTCCCACCCAATACTTGATTTTTTTTCTAATCTTTCATCTTATGTATCACAAGATGATCATATTTATTGACTTTTTTCTCATAAGGTACAACCAGAACATTCTAATTTTTGCCAATTATATGAACTAATATCTTATCATTTAGTATAGTAATAAATCTGAATGTTTAAATTTCTGAGTCCCCATTGACAAATTATGTGCTTTTCCTGTGCTAATAAAAAGAAGCTCATCTATTATGTACTGCTTATGTTAGCAAATTATAATTTTGTTTTATTTAAACAAATAAAAGCAGGAAGTGAGAGAGGATTAGAAAGGTAACTAATTATTCACAAACAAGCATCCACAAGAATGTTAAGATCTGCTGTATATTTTGTTTTTGAGGTCAAGAAAAAGCATAGAAATTTAATGCATTATTTTAGTCTTACAGTCAACATAGTTTCTAATTTAGCATGTTTGCCAACACAATAATTTTACATAATATTTCCCATGCTTTTATAAAAATTTGCTTAATAAACTTTGTAAAGAATGTAAATGGGGACTATCAATTTAAAAATGAAGATTGGTAAAGATAAAATAAAGATGTATGCACATTACACTCACAGAGTAGAAGGAGATCTGTTCTCTAAAATAATGTTTTAAAAATATTTAGACTTCCTATTACTCACTTGCCTTTTTTTGGTATGGTCATAGAAGTGTTACTTCCAACTTAAAATGCCTCATTGAAACCAATGGTGTGAAAGGGATGATCTGAAGTCAATATTAAACTCTAAGAGCATTTCCCATGGCTCTACCATGGTGCTTCTGTGAATTTTTGTAAAGGGTTTGCTAGTGTATTTAGCTCACTTCTAATTGGGTCATTTAACTTATTGCCCATTCATTGAAATAATCTCCATATTTTAGATAAAAATCTTCTTCCATAATGCACACTAATTTTTCCAATCTGTAAAAATTGCATTTTCATTTTATTACCCAGTGATTTGTGATTTTTTGCTGAGTCTTCTTTTTATACTCCCTTTTAAGTTTTTACTCTGTATATGAAATCTTTGGTTATTTAATGGTCATACATATGTTATAAAAAGTCTATAGTCGGTTGGGGATTTAGCTCAGTGGTAGAGCGCTTGCCTAGCAAGCGCAAGGCCCTGGGTTCGATCCCCAGCTCCGAAAAAAAGAAAAAAAATGTCTATAGTCCTGAAACTGTTTACATATATAATGAATATATTAGATATAAGTATTATATGCTTATAAATATTTATATATAATATATATGGTATGTATATGTTATCTATTTATAAACATATAATATACTATTTTAATATAATCATAATTATATGTAATATAATTTTATTTAATTTATATGGTTCAATGTCAGAATTGATATTTCTTCCATATATATTCACAAACTATCCCCACTGTACTGTAAGGGCATCTTTCATGACAATCAATTGATTTAAATTTGGAGATCTGTATAATTGGATCTGGTGTGTGTGTGTGTGTGTGTGTGTGTGTGTGTGTGTGTGTGTGTGTGTGTGTACGCGCATGTGTGTGTGCAGCTGAATGTGTGATATATTTGCATGGTGTATATATGTGTGTACAGATGTCAAAGGAATACTTCAGGTGTGATAGTCTCTCTCTGAACCTCACACTAGGCTTGTTGCTGCTAAACTCTTTCAATACTCTCTGTGAAACTCTCTGTACCTGCAGTGCATGGTTGGTGGCTCACCGCAGCTCCAAAATTTAATACTCACATGATAGGATTTAACTTTTGGTCTTTAATTTGCCCAGCAAGTCACTTACTGAGTCATCTCTCTGATCGAGTAATCTATTTTAAAATATTTCAGTTACGTTAGAGGTTTGACAGCTATTGGAATAGTTTACCTTTGTGTTTTCCAAATTTGACAATATATTATCATAGTTATATTTCCTAAACTATAATATGAAAATCATAGATAGGAAGGAGAGAAAGATTTCATTATTTCTGGAAATCCACAGAAATATAAATTTCGATAAATGGTTTACTTTCTCTAAGTGAAGGACACTATTCTACATTGTGCACTATGTGGGTCTGTTGGCAATGGTTTCTCCAGATTCTAATATAAAAAAAAAACTTTTCATTTTGTTAATAAGGCAGAGTTTTCATATTCTCCTTGTTTCCAATATTTTGGTGGCTTCATGCTATTATATTTCTTTCCAATAGTCTTTGATTTGATATTTACTATGAATTACATTCTCACTCCTTTACATCTAATGGTTTTTATTTTCTTTTCTCTTTTCTGCTGTCGTCTTAAATATTCTTCTGTAACTCTGCTTTCCTGTATCGCTAATGCAGTTTAGTTTGTTTTTGTAGTCATCAATTTGGCTTCCTGGTTAGATGTCTTTTTTCTTCTTTGGGAGAAAGTAACTTTTATCTCCTAAAACCTTTCTTCTTCCCATTATTTGTGCTGTTCCTGGAACTGTTCATAGATTGAATATGTTGACTTAGGCTCCAGTCCTCAATGATTGTGATGTGGGCTTTCATTTTCATTTTCTCTTGCTTTAGTTTGCTTTGAAATATTTTTAATGAAATTCTTTTTTATTTATTTTTTAAATTATTTTTACACTCTAGAATATATTCCCCTCCTGGTCCACCCTCTGACTGTTCACATCCCATACCTTCTCTCCGACCCTCCTTTCTCCGTCCCCTCATCTCAAGAAGGATGTTCCCACCCAACCCATCCCACCTGACCTCTATTCAATGTATTCCACTTTTACCTCTATCTTACTCAGTATTCTTTCTTCAAAAGACTATATTATATTTGATTGTTAGAATGATTATTATTTACTCTAATAATTTGATTCATCAGTAACTCTATTTTTTTTGTTTTGAGAAAAGATACTTTCCTAGATTTTTTCCTTGCTTTCCATTGAGATCAAGTTCCCACAGCCTGTTTAAGTCTTTATTGATTATATAATGAGTATTTGCTAATGATACCTCCTTTCTAGGATGTTCTTAATATCTGGATACTACAGAAGTAAGCTAGCTGCATTCTATTTGAATTCCATCCCCTTTTAGTCCTTAGTGATAATGTAAATACCTTAAGAAGAAAACTCACAAATTAAAGGTCTACTGCTTTTCAAATTTTCATTTAAAGCACCACAACACTGTCATTTACTTATATATTAAGTTTAACTCTAAAACTACCCTTTTGATGTTTATTGGCATTGCGTTTAGGTGTCTGTTTTCTATAATCAATAGAGTCTGGAATACTAACATATAGTAATAATATTATTTCACAACTCTATATAACACAGGCATTTATAGTGCCTGTTGTCCCACTGAGAAATCCAAAAAGAAACATCAGTCTACATCTCTCTATCAGTGGGAGACTAGAGACTATGTAACTATATTTAACATAAACTTTTCTTGTAAAGAATAAACTATAAACCCTCCCACAAAAAAGAAAACCTCAGTATTTTTTCTTTCTTTTTGACCAGCAAATAAATTGCCTTGAATTGTTTCTAGCGCACCGATTATCATCCATCTTAATTATTTTAAGTATGTAGCTCTTCCATTGCTATGCTTAATTAACGGCATGATTAATTAGAACTGTGACAGCTTATTCCTCTCTGATTAAATTACAAGTGGCAGAATATAGTGGATTGCAACTATTTCTCCAGCTACCTAAGATGATGGTAATTTTAGTTTTGCAATGGCCACTGCTTTGATTGCTGTTCTCCTAATCAAGCTTTCTGTGCACCTAAATCAGCTATAACAAAAGCAAAAACTGAACATTTTATGCAAAATCACTCTAGCAAAAATATGCTTTAATGAAGAATTAAAGATACAGCATGTAAAAGGCCCCATAGTTGAACAATTCCCAAATTGTGATTTTGTGATAAATAATTGAAAAGATTCCATAGAATTTTAGTTATTTCACATTCACAATTATTTGGAACTATACTCCATCACAGATTTTACTTTTTAGCCTATGGAGCTAATAAGGTGATAATATGCAAGGTGGTTTTCTGTGTTAAGATTGCCAAAATAAAATTGAGCTCCACAATCTCAGAGACCAAATTGATGCAGCTCAAAACGTTTGTCACAATAAAATCATGAAGAGACCTTGAATCAAAAAACTCAGGGTATTCTTTAGTAAACAGCACAACTCTGAATAGATTAAAATAATAGAATTTATTGTTCACCAAGTCTGAAAGAAGCATAACATACTATGTTCTATTACAAGACAATAGCACATTAGTGCATACCATAAATGTTTGTAAAGAAGTTAGGGAAACCTCCAATTTACTCCAAGAGTGCAAGCAAATAGAATTCAGACTGCTGTAAAGTTATCAAAATTCTTTACCTCAATTGATCTTGTATTTGCCTTATGGATTAACAATTTCACTTTCTATAAATGTTGAAGAATGTCTCCCAAGGCCTATGAGAATGCACACATAATTAAAAGTAACAGAAATTGAATAATACCCATTGTCAAATGCTGTACATAAATTACAGCATTTATTCCACATAGTCACTAAATATTTATTTTATATAAGTACACTTACACCTAGTTATCCATATGAAAGTAGATCTCACAGAAGAATGTTGATAAAAGGATGTATGGCTTTTTATGCTGAACACAGGCATTTTCTTTACCAATAAGCTACATTTTAGATAAAAGCAGTGAATGCAACTCCCAACATATTTTATCTGATATTAATCTTTAATTCATAAAAGGGTGAGAGAAGTGACAAAATAGGATATTTATATTCATCATTATCACATGTGGTTTATTGCAATCCAGCACCACCAAAATATTTGCTATGTGTTGATCATGGTATATCTGTCTGATAAGTAGCTAAATTTTATTTTCTATTTATCTGAAATACATGGAAATAGTTATGATTTTCCCTTAAAAAGAGAGTACCACAAGGAAAAATAGAAAATCAAAAGACTGCTAATGAAATTCAACATATAAAAAACTAAGAGATGAAATATTGAGAGACTGAAAATGAAATAAGAATTTGGGGAACGTGTCCATCGTTACAGGGAAATATGCATATTTTCAATATGTTGAATGAGTGTTCATTATTTCTGATTTAGCCATCCATCCATCATCTAGCTTGCCAGCTAGCCAGGAAGACAGTCATACTATAACCATAACTAATTGACTATTAGGTCCTGGACAAATGACTTCCTGGGAAATGATATTTGAGTAGAATACAAGAAAAACAAAGTCTCTTTGTTAAGGAAAATAACTATAGTTAGAACCTATAAATTTAGTAATTACATCTACTTTGGCATGAAAATCAAAGTAAGGTATCCAAACTTCCTATTTCCTCTCTATACACCAACTGGACAGGTACTAAGAGCTGAGAGGCCTAGCCTTCAGTCAGCAGGAACTATTGTCTCTTAGGGAGCAGATTGTATCATTGACAAAGCTGAAAAAAGTAAAAGGAAATGTAAATTTAAATGAAAGTAAATTTGAATGACTGTTTCATCAGTTTTATCTGTGAGGAAGCTGGATAGTACTGAATTTAGCTTGATAGCATTCATCTCTAGATCCTAACAACACCTACATCTTACTAAACAAGGAATTGATTATATTTCCTTGAATTTAAAAAAAGGTCATTTGCAATAATTATAATCAGTTTACTCATAGAACCTATAAGCAAACAAATATGGATGTGTAATCTTGAAAATATTGAAAAAGAAAGGATGTAGGAATTACTATTACACGGTCATGAACAAAATAATAGGAGTTATGTTTAGAGGACTTTGAATCTATCAATATGGCTGTTCTGGAAAGGGGTTACACCCAAAGACCTAGGTCTGTGTGTTTCTGCTGGAATGAGACATGACCTTTGTACACATCTTTAATCCCACACAAGTTCTTTACTTAAGGTTTAGACAAAGTAACAAATCAGAGAAAGATTTGACAGAATGTATTACAGATAGAATATGTCCAACTCTCACAAGCACAGGAAAGAGAAACTACTTAAGACATCAAAGGGAGTTCAAGATTGCAGTCAGTTCATCAGCAGAGTCCAGTTTATGAGTTCTGATCATTGAGTTAGTATCGTGAAGTTCAGTCAGCTTGGAGAAGAGTTGGAGACAAAATACCTGTTCTGAACCAGGTAGCTAGACTGCAGAAAGAACTAGAAGAGATGAACTTATTAAGCAGTAACCCTATAAGATGATAATTATATGTAGCAAATAAAAATGTTAACTTTATCCGGTTTCCACCTGTGCCCTGGGTGACGCAGTCTCGCAGCTCTCTGTGCACAAATCCCTTCAGGAAAAGAGCTAGATTCTAGGAAGTATGGAAATCCTGAGAGCACAAGGGAGACCACAAATTCTGCTCACATTCCTGGCCCAAGAGGACAGGACACTTTCAGTTTCTGCTTGTGCCCAGAGATGAAACTGAGATACAGCTCTCTATAACCAGATCACAGCTGGCAAAAACCAGTCTCCAGGAGTGCTAACACAAGCTTATAGGAGAGTCAAGCCACTGTCAGAGACAACAAAACCAGGTGACACCAGAAACCACTAGATGGCAAGAGGCAAGCACAGGAAGCTAAGCAACAGAAACCAAGACTACTTAGCATCATCAAAGCCTGGGTCTGGCACTAAAGCAAATAATTGATATCCCAGAACACCAGAAGAGCAATATTTGGATTTAAAATCACATATCGTCATGATGATAGAGGACTTTAAGAAGGACATATATAACTCCCTTAAAGAAATACAGGAGAACACAGGTATACAGGTTGAAACCCTTAAAGAGGAAACACAAAAATCCCTTAAATAATTACAGGAAAATGCAAAAAATCAGGTGAAGGAATTGAACAGAAGCATGCAGGATTTAAAATTGGAAATAGAAACAATAAAAAAATTACAAAGGGAGACAACACTGAAGATAGTATACCTAAGAAAGAGATGGGGAGTCATAGACACAAGCATCACAAACAGAATGCAAGAGATAGAAGAGAAAATCTCAGGAACAGAAAATACCATAGAAAACATTGAAACAACCATCAAAGATAATGTAAAATGCAAAAATCTCCTAAGCCAAACATCCAGGAAATCCAGAACACAATAGGAAGATCAAACCTAAGGATAATAGGTATAGAAGAGAAAAAGTTTCCCAACTTAAAGGGTCAGTAAATATCTTCAGCAAAATTATAGAAGAAAACTTCCCTAAGCTATAGAATGGGATAGACATAAACATACAAGAAGCCAACAGAACTCCAAATAGAATCGACCAGAAAAAAATTCCTTCCATCAAATAGTAGTCAAAACACCAAATGCACAAAACAAAAAAAGAATATTAAAAGCAGTAAGGGTAAAAGGTCAAGTAACATATAAAGGCAAACCTATCTCAATTGTACCAGACTTCTCACCAGAGAATATGAAAGTCAGAAGATCCTGGGCAGATGTCATATAGATCCTAAGAGAACACAAATGCCAGCCCAGGCTACTATATCTAATAAAACTCTCAATTAACGCAAATGGACAAAACAAGATCTTCCATGACAAAACAAATTTTATACAATATTTTTCCACAAATCAAGCCATACAGAGAATAATAGATGTAAAACTCCAACACAAGGAGGGAAACTACACTCTTGAAAAAGCAAGAAAACAATCTCCTTGCAACAAACCCAAAATAAGAGAGTCATACAAACATAATTCCATCTCTGACAACAAAAACAACAGGAAAAAACAATCACTCTTCTTTAATATCTCTTAACATCAATGGACTCAATTCTCCAATAAAAAAGACATAGACTAACAGACTGGATATGTAAAGAGGACCAAGAATGTGCTCCATACAGGAAACACACCTCAGTGACAAAGATAGACACTATCTCAGAGTGAACTCTGGAAAACAGTTTTCCAAGCAAATGATCTGAATAAACAAGCTGGAGATCCATTCTAATTAATATCAAATAAAGTCGACTTAGGACAAAAAAAATTATAAAAAAAAACATAAGGAAAGACATTTCATATACATTAAAGAAAAAATCCACCAAGAGGAAATCTGAATCCTGAATATCTATGCTCCAAATTCAAGGGCACCTACATTCATAAAAGAAACCTTACTAAAGCTCAAAGCACACATTGCATCTGTCACAATAATAGTGGGAGCCTTCAACATCCTATTCTCATCAATGCACAGTTCATGGAAACAGAAACTAAACAGAGACATAGAGGAACTAACAGAAGTTATGAACCAAATGGACTCACCAGATATTTATAGAACATTCCATCCTAAAACAAAAGGATATACCTTCTAATAGAAGAAAACGTGGGAAAGAGTCTTGAACACATGAGCACTGAGGAAAATTTCCTGAACAAAACACCAATGGCTTATTCTCTATGATCAAGAATCAACAAATGGAACTTCATAAAACTGCAAAGCTTCTGTAAGGCAAAGGACACTGTCATTAGGACAAAACTGTAACCAACATATTGAGAAAAGGTCTTTACCAATCCTACATCTGAGAGGGATAATATCTAATAAATACCAAAAACTCAAGAAATTAGACTCTCAGGATTCAAATTACCCCATTAGCTATGGGGTACATAGCTAAACAAAGAATTCTCAGCTGAAGATTATTAAATGGCCGAGAAGTACACAAAGAAATGTTCAACATTCTTAGTCATTAGGTAAATGCAAATCAAAGCAACACTGAAATTCTATCTCACGCCAGTCAGAATTGCTAAGTTCAAAAACTGAAGTGACAACAGATGCTGACCAGGATGGGAAGAAAGAGGAACACTCCTCTATTGTTGGGTTTGCAAGCTGGCACAATCCCTCTGCAAATCATTCTGGAGTTTCCTCAGAAAATTGGACATAGTACTACCTGAAGACCCAGCTATACCATTCCAGGGGATACACCTAAAAGATGCTCTAACCTGTAACAAGGACCCATGCTCCATTATGCTCATAGCACCCTTATTTATAATAGCTAAAACTGGAAAGAATACAGATGTCTTTCAACAGAGCAATGGATACAGAAAATGTGGTACATTTACTCAATGGAGTACTACTTAGCTATTAAAATCAATGACTTCATGAAATTCATAGGCAAATGGATGGCATTAGAAAATGTCATCCTGAGTGAGGTAACCCAGTCTCAAAAGAACACACATGATATGTACTCACTGATAAGTGTATATTAGCCCCAAAGCTTGGGTTACCCAAGATACAATCCGCAGACCACATGAAACTCAAGAAGGATGACCAAAGTGTGGATACTTCAGTCCTTCTTAGAAAGGGAAACAAAAGAATTCATAGGAGGAGATATGGAGACAAAGTTTGGAGCAAAGACTGAGCAAATGGCCATTCAGAGCCTGTCCCAACTGGGGATCCATCCCATACACATACAGCCACCAAACCCAAAATTATTGCTGATGCCAAGACGTCCGTGTTGACAGGAACTTGATATAGCTGTCTCATGAGTGACTCTGCCAGAACATGACAAATACAGAGGCATATGCTTGCAGTCAACCATTGAAATGAGAATAGGGTTCCCCATTTCAGGAATTAGAGAAAGTATTGATGGAGCTGAAGGGGTTTCTACTCCATAAGAACGACTATTCCAACCAACCAGAGTTCCTGGGGACTAAACTACCATCCAAAGAGTACACATGCACCAAGCCATGACTCCAGGTACATATGTAGGAGAGGATGGCCTTTGTGGGCACAAAAGGGAGGAAAAGCTCATGGTCTTTACAAGTCTGGCCCCCTCTCCCAGTTTAGGCAAATGTTAGGGTGTGGATCCTGGAATGAGTGGGTGGTTGCTTGGGGGAAATGTAAATATAAAATATTCAATAAATAAAGAAAAAATGTTTCTTGCAGAAATTTGCAAAATCACTGAAACTTATACAACTGAACTCATGAGAAAACAATACATTAATTTTACAGGTATGCCCAATATGCCCAATTATCCTTTTAGTAAAATGAATAAATCTGTTATTTCAGTTACCTATTTGTATTTGTGAGACAATACTCTATTAAATTTTCTTCTAAAGAGAGGTAATATAGGACTCTGCTTTCTTTTGTATTTCAAAAATAGTTTTACATAAAACTCATGATTTTCAAGCTTACTACTGTTCATTATTATAAAGAAGAGGAGAATAGAATATATTTTTAAAATCAATATAATCAAAGTCCAACATTGCTTCTAGAAGCTCTTCTTCACAAACAACCACACAACATCTAAAACAATGCACAGAGTTATACTTTTTAATGACATTCTATAGTTTTTTATTATTTTATTTATTTACATTTCAAAGGTTATTCCCTTTTTTGGTTTCCCCTCTGCATATTCCCATCCCAGTTCCCCTCTCCATGCTTTGATTGAGGGTGCTACTCTACCCACACACCCATCCATTACCACCTCACCGCCTGCCATTCCCCTACCCAGGGACATCAGGCCTTCACTGGACCAAGGGCCTCCCCTTCCATTCATGCCGGATAAGCCCATCCTCTGCTACATATGCAGCTGGAGGCATGGGTCCCTCCATGTGTACTCTTTAGTTGGTGGTTTAGTCCCTGGGAACTCTGGGGATCTGGTGGTTGATATTGTTGTTCTTCCTGTTGCAAATTCCCTTCAGCTCCTTCAGTCTTTCCCCTAACTCCTTTATCGAGGTCCCCAGGCACAGTTCAAAGTTTGGCATCTGTATTTGTCAGGCTCTGGCAGAGCCTCTCAGGAGACAGCTATATCAGGCTCCTGTCAGCAAGCACTTCTTGGCATCAGCAATAGTGTCTCCGTTTGCTGTCTGCATACATTCTATAGTTCTAAAGACTTATTTTTTTCCTAAAGTTTCTTTGGTGTTTCTCAGGTTATGAAGAGCTACTTTTGAAATATACTTTAGAAACACAGCTCGCTCACAGAAGCATTTTTTGGGCACCTGTACATTATGAAAATGGACTTTGTTAAGACATGGTTGCATGATAGTTAGATCTCATTGACCTGACGCCACTAATAAGCACTTTGAGATAAACAAATTACAGCTCTGGTTATATTTCTAAGGATATTTTTATTTACTAGCCCTAACTATGACTGCCCCTATCCTATGTTAGATATCCAGATAGAATAAAGGATAAATGTGGAAGGTCCATATTCTAACTGATCAGCATTTCTGCTAAAGTTACCTCCATTGACTCCTGAGAGCCACCCCCACCCCCATCCCAGGTCTCTAGAACTTTCTAGAGAATTCTTTCATCCCGACTCGTGGCAGTTGCATATTTCCACTTATTCTCCTGGCCCTCTGGAACTCTCTCCTGTTTCTACCCAGGCCTCAAACTGCCCACTACCTTGAATTTCTCCTACCTAAAAGAAACGCAGGATCGAAGATGGAGCAGAGACTGAAGGATTGGCTGAGCAGTGATCAGCCCATTTCGAGACCCACCCCATATGCAGCCGCTAATTCCTCACACTATTAATGATGCCGTGCTGTGCTTGCGCCAGGGCCCTGGCATTGCAGTCCTCTGGGAGGGGAGGCTCTACCAAGAAGCTGACTGAGACGAAGATAGCCACAGAGTAAAACTGGACGGAGGTCAGTGACCCTTGTGAAAGACGTGGAAATAAAGATTGAAGGCTTTCAAGAGATGGCAACCTTGCAGGAAGAACAAGAGTACAAAGTAGTCTGGAGCCCTGGGAGCTTCTAGAGCCCGACTTACCAACCAAAATGCATACATGTGCTAGTCTGAGGCCCCCGACACCTGCAGCAGAGAGAGGGTGCCATATCTAGCCTCAGTAGGAGAGGATGAAAAGACAATTAGGTCATTAATAAGAGAAAATCAAGAGTTGGGTGTGTTGATGTACATCCATAACAATTTGGGAAATTGAGATAAGATGTCAATTAATTATTATGATGTCACACAACTGCAATCTTCATGCCGTAAGTTTCAAGTTACCTTTGGATATATAGTTGCACCATGTGTTTAAGTCAATAAAAACATGAAAAAATAAAATAAACAAGATATTAAAAATTAAATTAGAGTCTGCCTAATATTACAATAAGGGAGTTATGAAAGAGCAGGTTTTAATCCTCACATCCAGACTGGAGATATTCCCAAAGATTTCTAGAGTGAGTAGATATAAATAAAGATTAAAACAGTCAGAAAATATATAATACCAAGGATTTACTTAATATATACGGTCACTGGATTTTGTTTATTGTATTGTAAAATTCGAATAGATGTATATGTCCACCTTTTATCCAATTCCATGCTACTTAATAAATAAATGTATATGTAAGATTTATAAATATACATATTTATTTAATTTTACTTTTAAATTCATCTATGTTTGATATTCTGTTAAGACTAAAAGATGTATAGCATATACCTTAGAGTTACTTGTTAGCTGTTTGGTGTTGGTGCTGGGGACTGAACTTAAGTTCTCTAAAAGAGCAGTGCATATTTTTCACTGCTGAATCAGCTGTGAGATTATTTGTATGTATATGTTTTTATTAAATATTCATGTACACATTTGTAATCAAAGGATTCATATATCGTTTCTTCTCATTTTTCACCTTCCAACCCCTTTTGAGCTCTCTTCTATAAAATCCTTCCCATGTCCCCTAGTCTCAAGTATATAACCTCTTTTCTTTGATTATATTTGTTAAGTGTGTGCACGCACATACACATACACACACACACCTGCACACACACACACACACACACACACACACACGCACACACACACATAGTGCTGAGTATGCATTATCTTTATGTTCGTTGTTGTGTGTATAGTTTCTAGGCTGACTGCTCTATAGTAATAACAAATAAGAGGGCTCCTTGGCAGAAGGTGTAAATGGATTTTTTAAAAAATAAACTCTATTAATAATTGATATGTCCCAGCCTTCCAGCCAACAAAAGAGGCAGAGACCTATGGAGTGTTTAATCAGCTCTTGCATAATTACTAGGGGATTACCCCTAAATCTATTTTTCTAAATGCTAGACTGTCTACTTTCCAACTGCTTTACAGGTTCTTGCTATTTGACTCTCACCTAGGTTCCTTCTACTCCAGCAGTTTGTACTGGGGGTGCATTTCACTTGGGTACATGCTTCTGGTCCATCCTGCCTAACAGAGACCTCCTGATCACTCTCCTCTCTCCTCTTTCTTTTTTCTCCTGAGATCCATCACTTGATCTTCAAGGCACACTTTTCTCTCTCTAATTACAAGTCTTTTATTAACCAGTTGACTTTAAATTGAGGAATACTATTTACATAATAAGGACTGGTTTGTGTGAGGATTTTCTTTCTGGAGCCAACCAGATCTTGGGGTTCAGAACTTAACAATTGCATATACAGTACCAGACCAACCCCCATTGAGAGGCTATTTCTTAGTTTCTCTGCAGTAATTAGTTGTCTATAGTTCTTCTTAATCTAGAGATTTAGTCTCATTGAGACTATATCAGTGAAAATCTTCATTCTGTCCATTTGAGGTTTTTGTGATGGTCTCCATTTGCTCTGAAGAGAAACTTCTTTTAATGAGGAATAATGGGTATGTTGACATGTGTGGATATAGAGATTAGATTTAGAATGCATTAAGGAATTATACTAGACTAGAAAAATAAAAGTATCATATATTTTTCTTTTTCCCAGTTATTTTTGTATTATATTATTTTATTTATTCACATTCCAAATGTTGCCCTCCTTCCTGTTCCTCCTCCCAGAGTTCTTCACCCCAAGCCCATCCCCTTTGGCTCTCAGAGAGTGCTTACCTTACCTGTATCCACTACTCCTTTCACCTCACAGGCCACAGAATTCCCTTTCCCTGGGGCATCAAGACATTAAGAATCTACAGTATTAGGCACACTCTGCCACTGAGGCCAGACAAAGCAGTCTTCTGTTACATATGTGCCAGGGGCCACAGACTAGTGCATGTATGCTCTTTGTTTGTGACTTAGTCCTGGGAGATCTGAGCCAAAATCCAGGTTAGTTGATGCCATTGTTCTCCCTATGGGGCTGCTAACTCCTTCAGCTTTTTTAATCCTTCCTTTTGCTCTTCTATAGGGGTCTCAAACCACATTCAATGGTTGGCTCTAAGTATCTGGATCTATCTCAGTCAGCAGGTGGTAGAGTCTCTCAAAGGACTATGCTCCTATCTGAGAGCACAACCTGAAGCTAGATGACCTTTCCTTCAGTCTCTGCTACCTTTTTCCCCCTGCATTTCCTTTACACAGGAACAATTCTGGATCAAAAATTTTGAAGGTAGGCGTGTGTACCCATCCCTCCACTGGGCACTCTGTCTATGGAGGTGGTCTCCTCAGGTTATATCTCCCCACTGTTAGGCATTTGCGTGAAGGTCATGCCCAATGAGTTCTTTGAGCCTCTCATACCCCAGGTCTCCGGGAATTTCTAGAGGATCCTCCCACCCCCTGATTCCCCATATATTTTCCTCCGGGCTTCTCTTCTCTCCTGTCTTCCCTCGTACCTTCTACTGCTTCTCTTCCCCCATCCCACCCAGGCTCCTTCCTATCCTTTGATTGAAGTGATTATTTTCTTCCCCCTTCTAAGTGGAATTGAAGCATCCTCACTTGGGTCTTCCTTCTTCTTAAACTTTTTATGTATCATGGATATTGTGTACTTTTTGGCTAATATTCACTTATTAGTGAATACATAGCATGGATGTCCTTTTGGGTCTGGGTTACCACACTCAGAGTGATATTTTCTAGTTCCATCCACTTTCCTGCAAAGTTCATGATGTTCTCATTTTTAATAGCTGAATAGAATTTTGTCATACTATTTTGTAATGAACCACATTTTCTGTATATATTCTTCAGTGAGGGACATCTATGTTATTTCCAGCTTCTGGCTTTTGTGAATAAGGCTACTATGAACATAGTGGAACACATATTATTCTGGTATGGTGGAGCATCTTTTGGGTATATTCCCAGGGGTTAGATTAGCTGTGTCTTCAGGAAATTTCCTAGGTATCATTTTCTCAGAATCCCTTGGAAGCTGGCTTAGTTTCCAGTACCTGACATTTCCCTTCTGTTGTGTAGAGAATTTTAAGTGCAATTAGATAGCTCTTGTTTGCCAACAACATGTGAGTGCTATTTATTACACCTTTATGACTATTTTGCCATGTCTTCAGTTATCACGGTTCATAGACATTGCAGCTGGAAATGACTATTTACTTGCTGCCTCCCCTTGACAGCTTGCATACTATTTTATGGAACAATATAATCTAGACCACAGAAAAGAAACTTTCAGGTCACATCCAGCTTGATTCATTTCAATTGTTTGTCATATATATATATATATATATATATATATATATATATATGTCATAAATACATGGTTTCATCAGTAACAGGCACCCACTCCAACCCCTAAAAGGCAACTAAGGGCTATTATGTTGATAGTACATATTATTTGTTTGAGAATAATTTGGACTACCCTTATCATTATCCTCAGCTATTAAGGAAAGATAAACAACACTGACATTTCATCTTACCCAATCAGAATAGCCAAGGTCAACAAAGCAGACAGAAAACTGTTGGTAAGTTGTAAGAAACAAGGAGCAACTGTTCACTGTAGCTCTTGAGAACTGTTCACTGTTCAACTTGAGAATGTAGATCGCTTCAGCAGCCACTTTGAAAATAGTATGAAGAATCTTTAAAAATCTAAAAATAAATCTACCATATGACCCAGCTGCACCAATCTTGGCATATACTCAAAGGACCTGATATCATACACCCTAGACACTTGCTCAGCCATTTTCATAGTTTCCCTGTTCACAGTAGCTTGGAACTGGTTACAATCTAAATGAAGAAACATACTATTTTATATTTACATAAAATTATATTCAATACAGATACTTGCACAATACATACAGACACATAGAGAGAATTATTGAATATATATAGTTTTATTCTATGATATATTGAAAAATAATAATACATGGGATTAGCTGACTAGAATTTATAAATGCACAAATATATATTATTATTACAGACTACAGAGAGTAGTAAGAAACAATAGCCTAATTTATGCTAAAGAACCTAGGATGATGGGAGAAATTTCAAAACATGAGTATTCCAAGTTGAGAAAAATGGAGTAAGTGAAGAAAATATTGCCTGAAAGGCTGAGAATCAATAATAACTAGTCTCCTCCCCTCCTAAATTCCAATACACATGAGATTTAAACAAACATGTAGCTAGGAATAGCTGACAAGTGAACAGGTCAAGCTTTCTAGGGAGTAGGTAAAGTGGGGGAAGATAGATCAGAGTGAAAAAGATAGAATATTTTCCAATTTTTACATTTCTTTTCACTAACCCAGATTATCAAGTAATCTTTACATAAAAGCTGTTTAAACTCTTGCTGTGTACAATGTTTTGAGTCAATCTAGTAGACAGAGTCACTATTTGAGTATGACAATGGATATGACACCCACTGTTAAAAATTGCCGCTGGCATTATATTAGATCCAGTCTAATAGATGGAAATCACTTCTTGTGGATACACGTCATATGTCAGGACTGATTTCTAGTAATTTGTAAGGTTTAAACTTTACTATTGGAAACATTTTTTTAAATTGCTTTATATTTCACTCTGTCAGCAAGAGCATATGGCCTTCTGACCGGAAAGAATCAAATACAAAAAAGCAATTTCTACCATGAAAGATAGACTTGAAGAGATAAAAGGTTAGTATGATCAAATAAATACATAATTAAAATGAAACTGTCAATCACTGCAAGAATTAGTAGCATATAAGTGGGAACATGAACATTACATTTGAAATCCTTCTTTCCTATTACGTCCTGATACACAAAAGTTAAATGTTCTGAATCTAGAGGACTGGTATTGCAGATTTGCATTTTACTCATGACAAAGGCTGATTCCAGCTCACCCCAATTCTAATGTCTATCGGCACAAAAGTAATACCAGCAAATGTTGGGAGAAAACAAAAGAAAAATGAACATTATACTCCATTGGAAGGGTACAAATTAGTTCAGACGTTCTGAAAGTCAATATGGAACTTTCTCAATCCATTATTAGAACTTTCCCAGAGATGAATCTGCTATGATAGTGTTACTAAATGAACTTAATATAAAACTGCCTTCTAAATTTGTTTCTCTATAATCATAGATTAGTGCAGCTCTCAAAGCTCATCGGAGGAATTTATTTGTGTGGTGAACTCAGGTTAACACTAAAAGCTGAAGCATATGTATAGATTTCTATCCTGCTCTGAAGACTATATAGGCTACTACTATTTTCAAATTTTTGTAGACAATTAATGTCTGATTTGATTTGAATTTATAGAATTAAAGTACAAAATTCTTGATACTATATTTAAATTTTCTGATAGTATTTTTACTTTTAAATAATCATATTATCAATCATAATTTTAGACATGGCTTGAGCATCAGAGCCTTTTTTAGTGTTCGTAATTTAAAAATAGAATCTTAAAGATAGTCAAACGGAAGGGCATGCGTTTCAATTTCAGGTGTGGAACTTTACTGTTCCTACTATGCTTTTCAACTTGTCATTGTTGATTTCATTGAGGTTTAAAATGTTACTATACTTACATTTCCTTGAGGCTGTTCATAACACTAATGTCATCCTCACAAACTTACAAACTGTCTTTCAACCAACTAGTAATTAATAGTGCAACATAGTCAAGCATCTGCAGTGGGTTTTTAAATTATCTTACTTAAAGTTAATTTACATTTCATATATATATATATATACAAATTAACCATTGATCATTGAACCTTAAATTTTATTTAATATTATATCAGCATAATAATGATGATGATGATAATAATAATGATAATATGTTCTACATGAGTCATAATTTATCTGGAAGAACTTCAGTTTGATAAAAAAAAACTACACAGGAAGAGTAAATTTTAATCAGCTCAGACCCAAAACACTTATGCTACCTATGACCTCACACTAGACTCCTAACTAGAACATAGAATCTACCAGGCTCTTTTTATATTATATATAAAATCCCTGATATTATACTTAACTAAAATTTCTGACAGTTAATATTTTTGTTAACTTAAATTATTTAGATTTTTATGAAATACACCTGAATGGTAATGTCAATATCAGCACATTGCTTTTACATTTTATACATAACATTCACAGTATAATAAATATTCTGCACGTACCAAGCACTGTATAAAGCGTTGAGCAGTCACATTGTATGACAACCATCCATGAGGCGTGGGGGTTCAACTCCTGCTATTTATAACCAGGACGCTCAGCTGCACTGGGCTTTGTCAGTTTGCTTATCAAAGAAAAATTGTCAATAAATTATTAATAAACTCATTTATAGATATTCAAACTGTACTGTGGTACTTGGGAATTGAGTAACTTTGTTGGTTCACATGAGAATATTGACCACACATTGAATTGAATAGTCTATGATAATGGTGACTACTTGACTGAAAAATCATATCAGATAAAACAAAATCCTTTACTACTAACTTGCCAAGTTTATGAAAGCAAATAACAGGATAAGATGGACCAATTATGAAATACCATTTTCTTTTTTTTTTTTTTTTTTTTTTTTTTTTTTTTTTTTCTCTTTTTTCGGAGCTGGGGACCGAACCCAGGGCCTTGCGCTCGCTAGGCAAGCGCTCTACCGCTGAGCTAAATCCCCAACCCCGAAATACCATTTTCTAAAAAACAAATCTTACATGAACTTCAGTGTGACTTCCCAATTTTAATTCCTTCTATATAGAAGTTACCCTCATTCTACCTGTTCATTTTAGTTACTGTTCTGGATATTTGAGGAGAATATTCATATATATTTTAAGTTGTAAGTCCTTCAGGGCAAATTAAAATACCAGAGAGTTATCTACCAAAATAAAATTTTAATTCAAAAATAGGATATTTCTTTAAAATTTTTGTGATGTGCAGATCCCAATATACAAGGTAGCTTCACAGTTTGATCATTTTATTTTCTGCCACTGTCAGTGAAGTTTGACACACTTCAGTGTACTATTTCAGAGATCACAGGTTTGACACCAGGGTGAGATTATTATATGATAAAATAATATTACAAACCCCTATCTTATTTTCTCCAGTAAATAATGCATTTTCACAAGCATGAGTTATATTATTACTGCATATATGCAATTTTAATTATTTTTTACATTTAGTTTTTAATCCAAAATGGAATTTCTGTAATAATTGTCTATTGCTTAATATTATTATCATCTAATAAAGTGTTTAGAATTAACATATGTATAAAAAGAAAATGGCTAGCTGAATTCATAATAAGAGACCCTTTGAATTCAATATAGAACAGATTTTTATTTAACTGAACAAAAATCAAGTTATGGAATTGCAGATAAAAGAATGGAATTTAAAACATTATACTTAGAAAAACAAAATGAATGTTCTCACTTTTATTGGATATTAGCTATAAATATATTTATGTATTTTGATTTGAAATACCTGAAGTATAAGAAAGGTACTCTAAGTGGGAATGGAGGAGAGGGCTTTAAATGGTAGGGGATAGTAGAACACAGAATATAATGAGCTGAAAATGATGAGGGGAGGGAGATTTATCTGGAGAGAGATACAAAAGCATGAAAAAAAGGGGGTGGGGGCAACAATAGAAATGTTTGGAAAATCCATAGAGAAGTCGACTGTTGTGTAAACTTCATAACTATAGATAGACAAAAGTTAGTATTTGAAATTGCAGGAGATATTATCCCTCTCAGAAGCCCTTAGATTGCTAAATTAAAATCCCTGTTTCAGAAGTAGAATTATGCTCAAGTAATTTGTAAGGAATATGCTTTTCTTGAGACACCACCCAACACCAAAGCAGGCTTTAGTCACTTCTCTTGGTTGCTCATCAGATTTTGATACTAAGACTGTTGCTGAAGATAACACACAATTTGGTCATATGACTTAGAGAAATCAGGAGAATTATAGTTTTCAGAGTACTAGAAGGTGCTAGGTAGGCTGTTGGGGTTGAAAGTTATCCACAGATTTACTAAATATTTTATGTTTGAACTGTAGTAATGTCTGGTATGTCAAGCTATGCCCATGAATAGCTGAATGTTGTATGGGAAACCAATTGTTTTCTGATTAGAAACTAGACTCACTCCACAAGAGGAAGCAGAGTCTTGGTACTGTAAACCTGGCCAATAGCACATGACTAGGAAGCTCCGCGGCTCCACATTAGAACATTACTTTTGGTGTTTTTCTAAGTGAAGCTCATTTAAATTGCTTCCTAAATTCCTACCTCAGTGCACAAAGAATAATGTATCATGGAGTAGTCATTAAAGAATTTCTATGTGCAGTGGACTGCAACTAACGCAGAGAGTTACAACTGATCAGAATGCAAAGAATAAGTGTTAACAAGTGCTACAAGTGGATTATTCAGCACACATTCTCATAAAAAACCAGGAACACAAGCACTTGATTGGCACCACAAACAGTGTGCTGGGTCCTTGCCCAAAATTCACTAAGAAAATGCTCTATAGCTTGCCTACAGCCAGATCTCATGGAGGCATTTTCTTTCAATTGAGTTTCTCTCCCCTCAGATAACTCTTATCTCTGTGTCAAGTTCACATAAAACTTGCCAGTACAGTAGGATCAAAATGCATTGTAAGAAATTCTTAAATAACCATCAAAATATTGTATTAAAAAGCTCTATTTAATCTTTTATTTATTTTTTATTCATGGAATACATGTTTTCTTATTTTTTTCTTTCTTAATATTTAATGTAGGTTTATTGTATGTACAAATGGCAAGTATGAAGAGAATAGCCATGTGTACCAATAGGTGAACAGCTAAATAAATTTATTATAAAGATATTCTTAATTGTCAACTTATTTCTGAAATTAATCAAACCTACAAAAATGGAGGGCACACCTGCGAGGGATTTAATCTGCAACACGAAGATCTATTTCTAATCCAGACTTGTGAGATAGAAAGGCACATCTCTTTTCCATTTAATCTTGGCCACACTTCCTACTGAAAGCCTATATAAGAACATGGAATAAGGAAGCTTTTGTTCATTGCCTTCTTGCTCTCACCTCATTACCAAGCTCATTCCTTCACTGACATTACAGCCTACGACGTTGGGATTCCAGCATAAACTGAAGATGAGCTGAGACATCTAACCTCATAGAATAAGGAACTTCAGGACAGTTGGATTACATTAATCAAAAGTAATTATTAGATGAGCTGGACCACAACCTGTAATCGTGTGTGTGTGTGTGTGTGTGTGTGTGTGTGTGTGTGTGTGTGTGTGTGTGTAAAGAGAGAGGGGGAGGGAAGAAGAGAGAGAGACTCATTCTATACCTCTAGAGAATCCTGACTAAAACACATATAAACATAAATATCATGTTGTGTTAAAATAAACTTCTGTCATATAAGAATTCAATAGAACAGAATAGAACAGAATAGAATAGAATGGAATGGAGTAGAATAGAATAGAATAGAATAGAATAGAATAGAATAGAATAGAATAGAATATAACAGAATGATAATATATTAGGTCAAACATGCAGGCAAACAAATATTGTATAATCTTAGATACTGGTAATTTTTTTCAATTTTCATTATTTTATTCATTTATATCCCTGTCATTGTCTCCCTTCTTGCTCCCCCTTTTCACAGTTCCTCATCCCAATCTTCCTTCCCCTTCTCTCTGAGAGGGTACTACCCCTCCCCAAGCCTCTGCCTTCCCTGGAGCCTCAAGTTTCTTGAGGATTAAGCATATCTTCTCACACTGAGACCTGACCAGGGACAACCCTGATTTTCCTCAACCTAAGAACAGATACATAAAATGTGGTTCATTTACACAATTACATACTATTTAGCTATTAAAAATAATTTTGCATGAATTTTGAAAACAAATGAATGTACCTTGAAAATATCATCCCGAGTGAGATAACTCAGACACAAAAGGATGTGAATAGGATGGACTCATTGATTAGCGGATGTTAGCCAACAAGTACAGAATACCTAGGACATGACCTAAAGACCATAAGGAGTGTAAGAAGCAGAAAGGCCTAATGGAGGGGGTCTCAATTCCACTTAGAGAGAGGAAAGGAATAATCACTGAAGGCAGAGGGAGGGAGGGACCTAGGTGGAAGGGGGAAGTGGGAAGGGAAAAGGGGAACAGAATCATGTATGTGGGGTACGGTAGAGAAGCCAAGAGGGTCAAGAGAATGAGTAGAGATAAGCAGCATGGGGAGGGGAGTTGAGGAACCCTCTAGAAAGTACCAGAGACCTGCAAGGTGAGAGACTCTAAGGAATTAACAGGGGTGGCCTTAGACAAAACACCCAACATTGGAACTCAAAGAAGCCACCTCTAGCAGATAGACAGTGCCTCAAGCAAAGGGACAGGGTTACTAACCCTCAGTCAAATTTTCTGACCCAAAACTGTTCCTCTCTGAAAGAACTGTAGGGATAAAAATGGGAAAGAGGATGAAGGAAAGGCCCAATGACCAGCCCAACTTGGGATCCACCTCATGGGAGGGCACCAAGGCCTGACACTCTTACTGATGCTATGATGTGCTTATGGACAAGGAGCCTGGCAGGGCTCACCCCTGAATGAGACAGAAGCAGATACTTCATCCAACCATTGAACTGAAACCGGGGACCTCTGTGGTTGAATTAGGGGAAAGATTAAATAAGCTGAAGGGGAGAGGTACCCCATAGGAAGACCAGAATTCTCAACTCACCCAGACCAGAGGGAACTGCCAGAGACTGAGCCAGTGGTCAGAAGAAGCATACACAGGCCAGTCAAAGGATCCTGGCACAGGTAGAATTTAAAGACTGGATTATTTTAATTCCAGAGCTGAGCTTTTATTTAATAGTCTATAGTGTATAGGGAGACATAATCTATAGGATAACTCCATTTAAATAGTTATGTACATTTATGTTTTATAAACCTTCTAAAGTAATAGGTTTTCCTATGTCTTTCTCAAACATAGTTATTGATAATCAACCCCTCTTGTAGTCTGTCCTCTACGGTGCCTTCGCAGGCCTTACAATCCTTAATTCCTTACTATAGTATTTCCTTTTCCTCCTCGTATTACCTATGTTATGTCATACCTCCTTTAAAATCATTTGAAAAATTCTAAATGAACTTTACTAGAAAGCACCTACATATGAGAGAAAATACGATGTTTGTCTTTCTGATTCTGGGTTACCTTACTTAGAATGTTTCCCATCTGTTAGAAAACTGCAATAATAAAATTTGCAAGAAAATGTTTGTAACTGGGATGATGTTTTGATTCACTTTGTTTTGAACAATGCACATGTGCTGTGTTCATAACTCTTTAAGAGGAAAGTATGCTCAAAGTTGTTTCAATTGCCAAAGTCTTCCATGAAGATAAGGAATTAAGGAATGAAGAAGCAAATTTTCTGCCAATTCTAGTGAATTTATCCCTAAGTAATGTGCAAGTACTTATTATAATAAAAATCAGTAAAGTATACAAATAAAAATTTTACTATGAAATAAAATAGTTTACGAAAAGTTATATAAGTAAGACATTACATATGCAATATATGCTTATATTTAATACATAGAGAGACTGAATGTTTAATCCTAAATACTTTAAATTGATTATGAAACCACCACATATATAAGCACATAATATATATTAAATGATTGTTATTTTAAAATTGATAAAACCATAAGTAACAGAAAATTGGTTATAGAAGAGCCCTTTGTATACTAGTAGCATCCTGAGTCCTATGATTCTATATTGAGAAGATTAAAGAAACAAAATGAAAGTCACTGAAGGAAAAAAATGAAAAAAAATATTTGAGTTTACTTTATAGAACACAGGAGCAATAAATATTTCTGAGACTAAGAAAATGTAACTTTGTAGGGTAATCTAGCATCACTTTCAATCAAGTCAATGGTCTTTGAAACAAACTTACATACATACACAGAATGGCAGGCAAGTAAGAAAGAATGAAGGAAGGACAAATGAGGAAGACCTCTGAGAGAGAGAGAGAGAGAAAGTTGTGTGTGTATGTGAATGTCTGTATATATGTTGTGTGTGTATGTGTGTGTATGTGAGTGTGTATGATCTTTAATAGAATACAAATTCCCATTATACAAATGTTAATAATGTTCATGATAATATCTGCTATTAGGGCAACATATTTATCAGTAACCAGCATTTTATGACTTTTAGTGAGGTTAATACCCTTCGTATATTTCAGGTAAGAATAGAAATTATATTCCAAGAATATTTTTTATGTAAAATGTAGTCTTGAATAATCTCAATTTTTTATAATTTCCTCAAACTTTCCAGCATGTATACAGACAAACTTTTAAGGACAATTAAATGAAAATTAACCAGAGAAAAAAATTCCACTTGGGTTGTCTGAACCTACCATGAAGTGTCACAAATCAGAAAAGCTTTATGAAAAAGGAAAGTTCACATTATGCATTGATAATTCCTTAATGAAAACTTCCAAAACTGATTTTATATTGCTACAATGAAAATAGATATAGGACATTATATACAACTAAGCTACACAAAGGAGATGGGGGAGTGATGCTAGGATATATCTTCAGTCCCAGATGGCATCCACTTGCAAGGGAAATGGAAACCACTCGTTTAGCAAATTAAAACGTTCTTTATCTTTAATTCACAGAGAGTATACCTTGGCTAATAGAACATAGCAGAAATCAATTTTATATCATGAAAATTAAAATTCCCTTTAAATGTCTATACTTTGCCTGGGTGATCTGCACAGATTAAATTCAAGCTCTCTGGAAACAGAGGGAGTCTCATCTCTGTAAGTTTGAGACCAGCGTAGGCTGCATAGCAATTTCTAGGACAATGGGACTGATAGGGAAACATAGAGAGGTTATGTCTCACATAACTCTAAAATAAACAAAATAATCTTCTGCTATTGAAATGTACAAGATGCTGCTTCAGCTAAAAGACTTCCTAATGTGTGAAAACAACCAGTGTTGAAGGTGTATGTTCATCTTCCTTCATAAATATTCTGATTTTCAAGCATTTCATTAGTTACCTTTGGAACTAGTATTAAAACTTGGCTTAACAACATTAAATGAATTACTCAGTATATCATGCTTAATGAATGGCTAATATCAATGTAGACCTCTGTGTTACTCATAATGACTTTTAATCATTTTATTTCAAAAATTACTTTTTTATGTCCTTTTACTCAATCAATTCAAAGGTGTAAAAGCTTTAATTCCAGTAAATAAAGGGCCATAAAGCTGATGTGAACATTTAAATTTGAAAAGTTCATTCACAATATTTTAAGATTATTATTCATCAAGAAATTGCCCATCTCATCCTTAGATCCTCATGCCATTATGTAAACTACTGCAGCTCAAAAAATGGTGTGTGTGTGTGTGTGTGTGTGTGTGTGTGTGTGTGTGTGTGTGTAACTGATGCCATGCATCCATGTATCCATTAGAGATCAGTAGACAATTTCAGGTGTCATTCCTTACGTACTATTCACCCTTTGTTTGTTGTTTGCTTGTTTTGAGTGATACTGGTCTTTTACTGGCTTGGGATTCACCAATTAAGGTAGATATCTCTGGCCAGTGACCCCAGAGAATTGTCTTCTCTTTCTTGCCAGAGATGAATTCACAAGAACATTACCATTCCAAGTTTTACCCATGACTTATGGGAAATAAGCTCAGGTTGTTGTGCTTGGAAGGTAAACATTTTACCAATGACCCATTGTCCCCAGCCTGAAACAAGTTATTCTTTTATGAGGATGCTCATCATAAAACACATTTGTTGGGCTGGTGGGATGGCTCAGCATTTAGGCTCTGACCTCATAGGTAGCATTGAATATCCTAGTAAGATCACCAGTGTAAGGGGAAGCCCTGGGTCCTGCTAAGACTGAACCCCCAGTGAACGTGATTGTTGGGGGGAGGGCGGCAATGGGGGGAGGATGGGGAGGGGAACACCCATAAGGAAGGGGAGGGGAAGGAGTTAGGGAGATGTTGGCCCGTAAACCAGGAAAGGGAATAACACTCGAAATGTAAATAAGAAATACTCAAATTAATAAAAAAAATGTTCTTGAACAGGACTTAGCTTCAGTTCTGAGCATCTATACAAGTTGGCTCACAATTGTTCAACCCTCCTATTCCAGTGGATCTAATGTTCATTTCTGGTCTCTATAGATACTTGAAGTAATGCATGTACATGTATTCAAGTATATACACATACATAGGAATAAAAGTTAGAAGATGATAATCAGCACAACACAAAGACCCACAAATGGACAAAGTGCAAAGAATAAAAGACTGCAGAATGTTATTCACTAACCAGGGCATATACACTGCATCTTATTCTTCAAAGGCACAATAATCATTGTGAAAGAGTAGCAGAAAGAGTTTAAAGTCCAAAGTTTGTGGATATACACAAGGAAACAATATCTTCTGAACACAACAAGGCAGCCTCACATATAAACACACAACAATTAGGGCAGCATGCATAAGACCTGTTTAAGCCCAAATCAGACCAAATCTCAGAGTGGAGGGTATATTTGTATATCAAGTTTCACTTCTAACTAAACAGGTAGTACCAATTGCTAGCTACTGTGAAATGTAGGGTCATTTATCTTAAGTTCATAACAAGTTAAATCATGATCCAATGTGAGAAGTTCATCATGCATGAATATTTGTAGAGCACAAACTGATCTTTATGGGTTTAAAACAAGTCACGAAGGTGAATGGGAATGTGTTGTGGTAGGTTTGGATAGAATTGGCGAAGAGAGAATAAATATGATCAAAAACATTGTACATAGTCTCAAAGAACTAATAACATATTTTAAATGTTTTTTTTTAAAAAAGCAAGTCTTGTTTGCATATAGTCAGTTTAATCCAGAAACAGTTATGGGAAAAGTGTGAGATGAACACAGCAGATAGATGGATTTAGGGGAAGTTTGAAGGATATGTTGCACCCATAGAGAAACTGCAATCAGATTTATGATCTTTGGTGCTGGTCAACATTCAAACTGCAGGCTGAACTACTTTGATGTCAGAGAAATGTGGGAAATAGTTGATCATAATAATAGTGATCATAATAATTTGTGATAATTATTGACAATAGATGCAAGCAATATTGTCCTAGTGGACACAGTTCTTGTAAACTTGGGTACCATCCCATCCTAAATATTATGACCTCCTCAAAGCAAAGCATCTGACACTGTACCCCAGGTGAGACTGTTTAGCTCTCAACTCAATGTGTTAGTAAGTCAATACAGGAGTAAAGAAGTCAGAAAAGATATTTGACCATATTAACTTTATGTTATACCTTAAAATTTTCACAGATTTTTGTTTGGTTTGATTTATCTTGTGGAATGTGAATCAAGACCTTTAATGAAAACAGTAAGAAAACATACATTTAAACAATAATGTGATATTCTGAGGAACCACCATATTGATGTCTACACTGGCTGCGTAAATTTGCACACAGGCAATAGAGTGTTGTTGCCATCGCTCCACATCACCGACCACATGAGCTGTCACTTGTGGTTTTGACTTTAGATATTCTGACAGGTGGAATGTATGTACTTTTTAATAAAGTTTAGATTTGCATTTCCCTGATGTCTAAGGATGTTCTACATTTTAAAAGTTTCTCAGACATTTAAGATACCTCAATTGAGAAATCTCTGTTTGAATCTATACCATATTTTTAAATTAGTTTGTTATTTTTTAATATTTACTTCCTTAATTCTTTAACTATTTTGGAGATTAGACCTCTCACCAATATAGAGTTGAGAAAATATCTTTTCCAATTTTGTAGGCTATCTCTTTGTACAATTTACAATGTCCTTTGCCTTACAGAAGCTTTTCAGTTTCATAATGCCTCATTTATTGATTGTTGATCTTAGTACCTGTGCTAAGATCATCAGTATAGGTTTTGTTCACAAAGTTCTCTCTCTTGCAAATAAATTCAAGGTTTGTCCCTAATTTCTCTTCAATCAGGTTCAAAGCTTCTGATTTTGTGTTGAGGTCTTTGATCCATTTGGATTTAAGTTTTGTTCAGGCTATATGCTGACCCAATAATAGTGCAGAACTTGTGGGATTAGCTAACCAATGTTTGATTTTAACACCAATGGTACATGAGGGAGCCCAGGTCAAAAACTGCCTTATTGGCTAGAAACCAGGGACTTGATAGCTCAGAGACCTAGGGTAGAACCACAAAACAAAACTAAACTAATCAACAAGCCAAAAACCCCAAACAAACACATAAATGTAAGCAAAACAAAAGACACCACCACCAAATAATGACATGAAATAATCCATAATGATTTTCTTCTATACTTATGGATAGATGCATTTTCCAGTTGTAACTAGAGAGAATTTATCCAGCAACAAATGGAAACAAGGGCAGATACCTCTAGCAAGACAATAGGAAGATAGTAAGTCTAAATTAGAGATCTCTATTAGGTCTCTCTCATAATTCTTTCTCATAGGAGATTGGGGAACGCAGCTGAAGTGGTGGTGGAAGACTGTAGGAGTCAGAGGCAACGGAGGACACAGGAGAATGTGGCCCACAGAATCAAAGAAGCACGGTTCATTCAGGCTCACAGATACTGAAATGGCAAGCACAGGGCCTGTACGGGTCTGTACAAAGTTTTCTGCATATATGTTATGGCTATTAGATTGATGTTTTGTAGGGTTAAACAACAAGTGAGAACAGATGTGTCTCTGACTCTTTGGCCAAAGCTTGGTATTCTTTTTTTCTCCTATAAGGTTAACTTGTTCAGCTTTGAAATGCGTGCTCTCGCCTTGTCTTATTGTGCCTTGCTTGGTCTTGTTTGGCTGTTGTCTCTTGGAAGCCTGTGCTTTTCTGAAGAAGTAACAGAAATGGAGTGAATCTCAGAGAGAGGGGAGGTACAGAGGAACTAGGAGGAGTAGAGAGAGGCAAAACTGTGGTTGGGATATATTGTGTGAGAGAAGAATCTAGTTTCTGATAATAATGATAATAATAATTATTATTATCATACATTGTTTAATTTTGCATCAAAAAGTATATTTTCAACTTTTATTTCTTCAACCTACTCTGCCCTTATTTTTCTTGAATATTATGATTATGATGTGTTGAAACCTATTCATGATTTGCATATACCATATTTCCACAAGAGTGGGGTTGGAAGCAAAGAACCATAAGGTGAAGGGGATTTTTCCTGTTATTAACTGCTATTACTATTACAAAAGTCATACTTAACCAACTTTATCAGCTCAAAACGATTATGTAAATACATACAAAACACAAAAAGTACTCTTCTAATAACTTTTATCAATACACGTACAGAAAACTCCACACTTGCCTGTTGAGGTTGTTTGCATATGCGTGGCCCATGGGAAGAGGCACTATTTTGAGGTGTGGCCTTGTTGGAGGAAGTGCATCACTGTGAGTGCGGACTTTGAAGTTCTGCTCAGTGTGCGAGACATCCTCCTTCTAGATGCCTATAAGCCAATCTGTTAGTAGTTACCTTCTGATCAAGATGGAGAACTCTGGTCTCATGGTCCATCACCATGTCTGCCTGCCTAGATGCTGCCATGCTTCCTGCCATGATGATAACAGGGGCAATACCTGAAAGTGTAAACCAGCCCCAATTAGTTGCTGACCTGATCATGGTGTTTCTTTATAGTAATGGAAACCCTAACTAAGATACATATGTATGCATAGATATCTATTTAGAGAAATGGATACTGTGAACAGTGTACTGAAGAGAATTCCAATATCACAAGAGATGCACCGATTCCAATACTGACTAAGGGGGCTATGCCTTTCCTTCTCAATTGTCCATATTTCAAAATAAACCCTAAACCATAGCTAAGAGTTTATTTCATGAACGTGTCCCATGAAGCTCTCAGTCACATTGTTTGCTTCTTATTGCTTTAATAGACTGCCTATGGGAGTTTGTTGTGTTGATACCTCTTGGGGTCACAAGGCTTTTGCCTATGAGACTCAAGTCTCTTAAGTTCCTATAGCATTTCTGCAACCTGAAAAATAATAACCACTTTTAGTCTTCCTGGTAACTTCAGAAACTACTCAAGGGATTAATTGGATTAAATTTGAACAGCATGATTCATCTACTGATTAGTTGTAGTTGATGTCATTTTTAAGGTATTAAAATGTCTAAATTCTAAATGCGTTCATAGTTTCTGTGATATGAAGAAAAATAACTCTACTTTGGAAGCTTTGATGGTTTGTTTAGTTTATGTCTAAACAGCTCCAAGTGACAGACCGTTGGAATCAGTACATTTAAATATCATGTTGGAAAACACAGAGAGATTTTCTTAAATGCCAATGAAAGAAATTAGACTTGAATAGCAAATGTCTTATAAAAGCAAGAAGAGTCCTTCTATCATTCTCAGGGTGATGTTTAAACTGTCTTTGCGTTTTACTTTCTCTTCACAAAGTACTCTTATAAGAAGACAATTTTCACTACTGCCTAAGCGCCAACATGATTTATTTTGTGTGCCAGTTCGAAGAATCTCACAGATATCCTCTGGTTAATTTTCCTCCTCTATGTCCGTGGAAGTTAGTGACACTGTTATTAATCATCCCGAATCAAAGGATTTAAAGCAAGCCAGCAAGAAAATATACCAAGTCTTTAAAATTAAACCACTTTTCCTCAGAAAAGTCTAATTATAATAACCTAATAAAGATGGGTTATCAGAAAGACTGTGTTTTACTCAGAGAATAGTTTACCTTTTATAAGCTGGTTAGAATTCCCAAGAAGCTAGCTTATGGACATTTTTGTATTTTATATTCTCTACCTCACTGTGTAGAGCATTTAGGAAGCATTTAGTTACCACTTTCCTAAAAATTATTGATTTGGGAATTATTCATTAAATAGTGCCATATAGGATGGAAGTTGTCAAAACTGAAAGAAACTTTTACTTTCAGAAATTCAAAGGCACAGTTGTCTATGAGGACAAATGGTTGGCTCACAAAATCCTGCAGCTGAAATCTGATGGCGGATCCTTTGGGGAATAGACAGAAACTAGAACGGTTGGGAATTGCATACCTGGTTCAGTCTCCAGCTACTCATTTTCTGTCCTGGATTTTTCCCACTTAAAGCCAGGTTTTCTGAAACTTGAGTAACCACTTCCTTAATTAATCATCATCAGGATCTTTATTGGACAATCCGGGTCAATATCTTGTGAGAAAAACTGATGGTCTTCATGAAGTGTTTAGCAGTATTTAACAAGTGGCTAAATATTGAAAGGTTGGGTCTAATAATAATGTTGACTAGAGGTATTTAATTCTATAAATTGAATAAGAAGTTATTATAAATACTTGATTGAGAAGGTGAATAAAAAAGACATATAAGCAAGTTGGTGTTCTTGGGCTGAAAAGATAAGCATTTCTTTCTGAAATATAAAAATATCACCCTACGTATTGTCAGTGCCATCACTCACGTGCCTTGTATAATTGTGTCCAAATAAATTACATTAGATTGTTTTATCTCTTTATGATATTTAACCTTGAGCAGTTATTTAGTTAAATTAAACTTATTTATCAAATAAAGTGATTTATTTTTACTACAGAATTTCTCAGGATGGGTCAATATAATTTCTTCTCCATCAGGAGTTTAATTTGATCTTGTATACCCTTTTATAAAATACATCTGTTTTCAAGCCTTTACATCTGATTACATTCAAGAACATTAAATAATTGTTGCTATGAGTTCATAAGCTCTACATTAGGATGCAAACAATACAAGTTATCCTCGTTATTATTGACAGTAGTAGTAGTAGACTTTGTTGTCATCATCATCGTCATCATAGTCATAGTCATGGTCATAGCCATAGTACTATCAAATTTGCTGCTAGGGCCACAAATACTATATGATTTTTATATGTAATTAATAACACATTATGTACTTCATTCCTCTTATTTGAGCTTATTTTTTCTTTTGGTTGAAGCAGAATATTGGTATGACTATGAGATGAAATTTTCTATAATATTTCTTAATATTTATATATTTGAAAATGTTTTGTTTTGTAATCAATTTAGATTTATGTTAAAAATCCTGTTTTGATTGTTTCTCATATTTTGAAGGTATTTTAAACATATTATTATCATCTACCAAAGTCTGATTGGTAGTGAATTTAAGATAAATTTTTAGGAGTAAAATTGATGTATTTGGAGAGTTTTAAATAAAATGAATCTCTATATATGTTTAAATTATTCAACTACAAAAACATTTATAAAAGTAACAAATATAATACATTGTGATGCATTAATTTTGAAATTTTAAGTGAAATTTTAACAATGTAGCATACACATAAATTAAGGAGAAAATGCACTTGCTTTTACAAACACTGATTATATGTTTCTCATTACAGGTATACTGAAAATTTAAAAAATAGCCTGTAAAAATGATTTTATTTTCATTTCTTGACTGAAGGCTTTGGTTGTATGACAGAATGTATTTCACCATTCCCATATTTAAAACTCATATTGAGATTGCCGAGTATTTTTTCAACCATAGAATCTAGGAAAGAATATCACCTCAGAGTAAATTTCTCAAATTTGTTATAACACATCCAAAAATATGTTTTAATGGCAATGGATACTATTATTAATAAGAGAAACTTCTGTGTAGAATACACTGTTATAAAAATTCTATTCATATCTCCTGTCTATGAATCATCAAAACCTGTATATGTGGAAAATCCTAAAGAATTCACTGAAAGATTACAAAGTCTAGGAAATGAGCTGAACAAGGTTGCAAGCCAAGCCAAGACACCAATGTACAAAATTCTCATGGATACCACATGAGGAATCCAAAATATAAGTAAAGAAGCAATTCTGTTTCAGTAACACTAATTTAAGAGTGTGGTGAAGAATTAATAGAATGAAAGGTAGACAAAACATATTCCCTGAAAATGATAAAAATAATTTAAAATACATTAAGAAAACTTGAATAAAATACCTTATGATCATAAATCTAGAATCAGTATTGTTAAAGATTATACAATATCCTTTAGATTGGTATAAAATTCAACACATATTATAATGAAGTGTCATCTAATTTTTTTTGCAGAAATTGGCGATCCTGATTCTAAAATTCACGTGTAATTCAAAGAATCAAGAAGAAGCTAAAGCAATCTTGAAATTGAGGGATAAATTTGAAATGCTAAATGTATCACAGTTTCATAAGTAATACAAAATAACACTGATAAAGACTTGATATAATGTCTAAAATCTATCATTTAGATAAATGAAATAAAATTGAGGATTGTGAAATAAATGTTCCCATCTATAGATTATTGTCTGGATCAACACATTAGAAAGACAGTTAAGTACACGTTTCTTGCAGAAAACTAAGTTCAGTTTTCTGTTCCCATACAAGGCAGCTATTCATGTCTCCTGTCCATTAATCATCAAAACCTGATTATGTATGGGAATGTAGCTGTAGCTATCACTCCAGGATATCTGACATCGTCTTCTGGCCTCCCTGACACATGCACATTGCAACCTCACCACACACATATGTGCAAAATAAAGTAGAGCTATCAAAAACAATGAAGTAATTTTTTATCAATTCATTTAAAATAATCTCATAGAAAAGTGACACTGGACATTATAGTATGAACAGATGACAGTGGACCTCAGTTTTATGTCACAGCAAAGAAAAATACAAGATAAAAGAGCACAAATGGAAGCAATAATAGGTTTGTTTACCTGCGTGTGTATGTGTGTATATAGGTCTGCCAGTCTATCCAAAACCCATGTAACAGAATAAAACCTAGAGTAAATATACAATAGAAAATTATAGCATACAAAATGTGAGAAATGTTTGTAAATTATGTAACCAGGGGACTGTGTGTAGAATGATAACTCATTCTAACTAAATAAAAAAATACCTCCATTTCTAAAATATAATAGAGGACCATAAAAGACATTCTTAAATAAAAGCCCAACAAGCACAGAAAAAATAATATGACAAAAGTAAGTCAGAAATCATCTGTTTAATGAAAACCAAAACCATGATGACACAGAATTTACACTCCCCAGGATTACAATGGTCACGTCTCAGGTTATAACAAATGCTGATAAGGATGTAGAAGAGAAATGGGCCAACTACTGTGGAAAGTTGTGTCTTCTTTTGTTTTGTTTTATTTCTTGAAATTTCAAACTATAGGCACTATAACATCAGAAACATTCCCAAGTCAAAAGATCGAAAGGTATGCATAGTATATCTACCTAAAATATATCTGAAAAACATTTTTCATAAAAAAGTATGCAAATGTTTAGCTAGTTATAAATATATAAATGCCACAATATAGGTAAATCTTTAAAAGTTACATTAAAAAGTAAAAGGCCTTGAGTCCTGGTGGACAAGGTAGGAAGGATACAGAAAGAATTGGAAGACAAGAAAAGAGATGTTAAGATAAATTATAAATCATTATCAAGCAATAAAACTCAAATGTATATAAAATGATAGGCCACTGTTTTTCTCCTATTGATAGTGAGATTTTTAATATGATATATTTTGATAACTGTTTCCCCTGACCCTACTCTCCAAGTTCCTGCCTACCTCCCCTCCCATCCTGATGGACTCCCTTTCTGTCTCTTTGTAAACAAGCATGCATCTAGGAGCAATAATGTAATAAAACAAAACAAAACAATGCAAACCAAGCAAGGCATAACAGGGCAAAACAAAGAGAAGAAAATGAGCTAAGGAAACAAATAAGAAACTTATACATATAAAACAGACATGTTCCCCCACACAGGAATTCAATGAAAATACAGAAACCAAAATATACATGCAAAAGACCTGTAAGGCATATAAATAAATAAATAAATAAATAAATAAATAAATAAATAAATAAGTAAATAAATAAGTAAATAAATAAATAAATGTTAAATGCCCTAACAATACTGTGACATAAAGAACCTCCCAAATATGTGATTGAGTTGTTTTTCTTTTGGGCTTCTATTACTGGACATTGGACCTCTCCTAAAGAGTTGCTTGTCTCCACAGTGATACTTACGTGGAGAATACTTACTTTTCATTTGAAAGTTTTTATCAATTGGAGCTAGCTTATGGGTTAGGGATGAACCAGTTTATCAACTTATCCTTTCAGAACTGTGACATCATTTGGTGTAGATCTTTGCAGGCCATGAGCATGCTGCTGCAATCTCTTGACTTCCTGTTGTATGCATGTATGTGTGTGTTTTTTACTATATATCTTTCTATTGGATATTTAATACTTACATTTCTTTTTTATTTATTTTTCTTGGATGCTTTTTTCTCTCTTTTTTTATTGGATATATTTCTTTATTTACATTTCAAATGTTCTTCCCTTTCCCCGTTTCCTGTTCATAAGCTACCTATCCCCTCCCCCTTACCCATAAGGGTGTTCCCTCCATCAACCCCCCTTTACTATCTCCCCTGACATTCCCCTGCAATGGGGTTCCAACCTTGGCAGGACCAAAGGCTTTCCCCTCCACTGGTACCCAACAAGGCTATTCTCTTCTACTTATGCAGATGGAGCCCTGGGTCAATCCATGTATAGTCTTTGGGTAGTGGTTTAGTCCATGGAAGCTCTGGTTGGTTGGCATTGTTGTTCTTAAGGGGTTGCAAGCCCATCAGCTCTTTCAATCCTTCCTCTAAGTCCCCCAAAGGGGGTCCTGTTCTCAGTTCAGTGGTTTGCTGCTAGAGTTTGAGGCCAAAGTCTTGGTGGTCTTCATTCCCCCTGTTTTTTTGCACAATTTTTGCTTCTCTTTTGCAGGATTTTCTGAGCAGTGAGGAATGGAATTTCACGGAGCCATTTCATTTAGGACTAAAGTTTACAAGGAATTTCACTTTTGGAGCATTTTCAAACTATGGGTCTCATCATCCCATTTTCTGGAAGAAAGAGCTCCTGTGATTGCAACTGAGCAAAGCACTAAGCAATGAGCATATTAGTATGTTGTTAAGAGTCTAGAAGTCATTTGATTACTATGTTCCTAAAGCAGAATAATAGCCTATGGTTTTCCTTTAAGTTTCTGAACTATCAAGATCAGGCTTTTTGGCCACTCTAGCAGTGCTGGGTATGGGTAGGCCTCAAATTTCATGGAGTTGGCCTTAAATCGAACCAGACCTAATTTGATTACTCCAGCTTGCTCGTGGCATCATTGCATTTTGCAAACAGGTCACCATTGTCAAACAAAGGTTTTATAGCTGAGATAGTGTTTACCTTTCTCATGTGCTAACAGGTAGAGTACCTTCCAGTACTTGGGACATAACTCTGTAGATGTGATGATCTCTATGTCGGTGCCATCTCAACTTCTCTGTGATCAATGGGGTTTTAATCACCGAAGCAATAGAGTCAAGTCACTACATAAATAAGCTAATGCATATAGTTTATAGTCATATAAACTGAATATGGGAAGTAAAATGTGTGAATGCAGTTAAACCATGTGACTGTGGTAAATGAAGAGCGCTGACTACAGAAAGTAAATCACTCATCACTTGCAAACCAAGGTGCATCATGAGATTGTCTCCCTTGAGGCTTTTTCCCAAGTATCAATCCCATTTGAACTCAAGTAAACTCACAAAAGAAAAATTAAATAGTAAAAAAAAAGTAGATAGTAGATGACTCTCTACTTTTGAATAAAATTAAATTGTGAAATTTTTATTTATGTATGATAGAATACAGAACAAAAGCATTTTTGCCAGCACCACCTAATTCTTAGCCACGTCTGTGAAGATAAAACAATATTTCATCCATAATTAAAATAAATAGATGAAGAGTGCTTAGAAAATACTCGTGCAAATGTAAATAAAGCATAAATGTGACTGTGGTATATAGAATCATAAAATGTTTTTAAATTTTCACACACTGTGAATTTCTAACAAGATTTTTACTGCTGGGTGGTAATAATACCAGGAAGAATACATAAAATTATGTTATTTACAGACACTCGATTTTGTCTTCCTTGCTGAGAGGAGTTACTCCCAAGATCTCACACTCTCAACTGTCATCACAAATTCATTATGGCTTTCCAACTTCAAGTATTATCTATAATACTAAATACCAAGGGAGAAACATGTACTCTAATTAAAAGACCATAAAAGACAGCTTTTGCTGTGAGCAAGCTCCTGTCATTGCTATTTAAAACTCACTGACAGTCTGCAGGCAGTCTGGACTTAAAAATTAGTATATATCACAGTTTTGCTTTTAAGATATATGTGAAACTGAACAGCAATAGTACCATATCTTAAAATAATATCTAGTTTGCAGACAGTCCAAAAATATTTTGCCAGTAGAGTTCCTGAAATTAAATTGACATTCTGATATATAGTTTTCTTTAGTGTTGACTGATAGATGTATCTGTTTCATACTCAAAGTACATTTAATATATGTTTGAAAGTTTGAAGAAATATCCCTCTTCATACTTTATGACTCCTGGTCAATCTGACCCTCTCTTCCCCTCATCTCAAAAAAATTATTATCGTTACCCAATCATATGGAAAATGGGTTTATTTGGTGACATAAGTGTTACCTCATATTAGGTGTTTTTGGTCCTAAGGCCTCTGCTGAGCATACTAATCTTACTAAGCATTTGAGGCAGTACCACTGAGGGAGGGACTTAAAATCCATAAGAAATGTCACCTTAATTATGGAGCATTCCTGTTTACAATATATAATGTACTCTATAAGGTCAATAAAGACAAGAGGATTCTCAATTTACTATCTGAATTTTAAAACTGTATCACAGATTAAATAATTTATAACTTTGACATAGTTCCTTACATATACTAGAGATGTTCTCACATGGTTTGAAGACAACATGGTTCTTATCTCCTAAACAGCAAGCTCTATTAATTGTTACTGTTTTTTTTTTTCATGTATATATGTGAGTATCTGAATGTATTACATCCAACAAGTGTTTACCTTGGACTTGCAGAGGACAGAGAGGTTCTTAGACCCCTACCCAGAACTTAGTTACAGGTGATTGGGAAGTATCTTATGGGTGCTGAGAATAAAACCAGAATTTTTACTAGCACAGTAAGTGTTCTTATCTATAGAGTCATCTCTCTGGATACCCTATAAACTCACTATTTTATACGCAAACATTCTGTTTTTTGTCTATGCTGTACTGAAGGTGTGCTCAGATCAGTTGCTATCGGAGCACATGGTTGTAGCAGAACTTTTGAATGCAAACTTCACATTTTAGCTGCAGATTCAATGTGATGCAAATGAATGCCATGGAATAAATATTCTAATGAATAGTTTTATGAATAAAATTAAAGACATGGGCTGGAGAGATGGCTCAGCGGTTAAGAGCACCCGACTACTCTTCCGGAGGTCCTGAGTTCAACCCCCAAGAACCACATGGTGGCTAACAACCATCTGTAAAGAGATCCGATGCCCTCTTCTGGTGTGTCTGAAGACAGCTCCAGTGTACTTAGATATAATAAATGAATTTTAAAAAAAACTAAAGACATATACCTGTTAACCAACTGTATCAAAGATATATAGTATTTCTGAGACAAGCCTGTAATTTAGGACCCAAGTGTCAGACTCTTAACCAACCCCATGATTCTTGACTTGGATAAAGCACCTTTATTTATTAATGCTTATTTATAAATTGACAAAAGGTAAATATGTTAAAATTAAGGGACACTTAAAATATATCTCTTGTCTCTGCTCCCAGACCCCGTGGGAAAGAGACCTCACCACCTGGTCAGGTGGGCACTGCTGAGGCTGCATAAGGTCCCGGAAGGGGCGGCACAGGTCTTCCTGGTAGCTGCCGCCGCAAAGAGCCTGTGGGCAGCACCCTGCGAGCGAACTTGAGCCTCAGGACCACAGGTAAGACCAACTTTTCTGCTGCAAGAAAGCTGCCTGGTGAACTCAAGACACATGCCCACAGGAACAGCTGAAGACCTGTAGAGAGGAAAAACTACACACCCGAAAGCAGAACACTCTGTCCCCAAAACTGACTGAAAGAGAAGAAAACAGGTCTACAGCACTCCTGACACACAGGCTTATAGGACAGTCTAGCCACTGTCAGAAATAGCAGAACAAAGTAACACTAGAGATAATCTGATGGCGAGAGGCAAGCGCAGGAACACAAGCAACAGAAACCAAGACTACTTGGCATCATCGGAGCCCAATTCTCCCACCAAAAAAAAAAAAAAAAAAAACATGGAATATCCAAACACACCAGAAAAGCAAGATCTAGTTTCAAAATAATATTTGATCATGATGCTGGAGGACTTCAAGAAAGATGTGAAGAACTCCCTTAGGGAAAAACAGGAAAACATTAATAAACAAATAGAAGCCTACAGAGAGGAATTGCAAAAATCCCTGAAAGAATCGCAAAAATCCCTGAAAGAATTCCAGGAAAACACAATCAAACAGTTGAAGGAATTAAAAATGGAAATAGAAGCAATCAAAAAAGAACACATGGAAACAACCCTGGATATAGAAAACCAAAAGAAGAGACAAGGAGCTGTAGATACGAGCTTCACCAACAGAATACAAGAGATGGAAGAGAGAATCTCAGGAGCAGAAGATTCCGTAGAAATCATTGACTCAACTGTCAAAGATAATGTAAAGCAGAAAAAGCTACTGGTCCAAAACATACAGGAAATCCAGGACTCAATGAGAAGATCAAACCTAAGGATAATAGGTATAGAAGAGAGTGAAGACTCCCAGCTCAAAGGACCAGTAAATATCTTCAACAAAATCATAGAAGAAAACTTCCCTAACCTAAAAAAAGAGATACCCATAGACATACAAGAAGCCTACAGAACTCCAAATAGATTGGACCAGAAAAGAAACACCTCCCATCACATAATAGTAAAAACACCAAACGGACAAAATGAAGAAAGAATATTAAAAGCAGTAAGGGAAAAAGGTCAAGTAACATATAAAGGCAGACCTATCAGAATCACACCAGAATTCTCGCCAGAAACTATGAAGGCCAGAAGATCCTGGACTGATGTCATACAGACCCTAAGAGAACACAAATGCCAGCCCAGATTACTGTATCCAGCAAAACTCTCAATTAACATAGATGGAGAAACCAAGATATTCCATGACAAAACCAAATTTACACAATATCTTTCTACAAATCCAGCACTACAAAGGATAATAAATGGTAAAGCCCAACATAAGGAGGCAATCTATACCCTAGAAGAAGCAAGAAACTAATTGTCTTGGCAACAAAACAAAGAGAGTGAAAGCACACAAACATAACCTCACATCCAAATATGAATATAACGGGAAGCAATAATCACTATTCCTTAATATCTCTCAACATCAATGGCCTCAACTCCCCAATAAAAAGAAATAGATTAACAAACTGGATACGCAACGAGGACTGTGCATTCTGCTGCCTACAGGAAACACACCTCAGAGACAAAGACAGACACTACCTCAGAGTGAAAGGCTGGAAAACAACTTTCCAAGCAAATGGTCAGAAGAAGCAAGCTGGAGTAGCCATTCTAATATCAAATAAAATCAATTTTCAACTAAAAGTCATCAAAAAAGATAAGGAAGGACACTTCATATTCATCAAAGGAAAAATCCACCAAGATGAACTCTCAATCCTAAATATCTATGCCCCAAATACAAGGGCACCTACATACGTAAAAGAAACCTTACTAAAGCTCAAAACACACATTGCACCTCACACAATAATAGTGGGAGATTTCAACACCCCACTCTCATCAATGGACAGATCATGGAAAGAGAAATTAAACAGTGTTGTCGACAGACTAAGAGAAGTCATGAGCCAAATGGACTTAACCGATATTTATAGAACATTCTATCCTAAAGCAAAAGGATATACCTTCTTCTCAGCTCCTCATGGTACTTTCTCCAAAATTGACCATATAATTGGCCAAAAAACGGGCCTCAACAGGTACAGAAAGATAGAAATAATCCCATGCGTGCTATCGGACCACCACGGCCTAAAACTGGTCTTCAATAACAATAAGGGAAGAATGCCCACATATACGTGGAAATTGAACAATGCTCTACTCAATGATAACCTGGTCAAGGAAGAAATAAAGAAAGAAATTAAAAACTTTTTAGAATTTAATGAAAATGAAGGTACAACATACCCAAACTTATGGGACACAATGAAAGATGTGCTAAGAGGAAAACTCATAGCGCTGAGTGCCTGCAGAAAGAAACAGGAAAGAGCATATGTCAGCAGCTTGACAGCACACCTAAAAGCTCTAGAACAAAAAGAAGCAAATACACCCAGGAGGAGTAGAAGGCAGGAAATAATCCAACTCAGAGCTGAAATCAACCAAGTAGAAACAAAAAGGACCATAGAAAGAATCAACAGAACCAAAAGTTGGTTCTTTGAGAAAATCAACAAGATAGATAAACCCTTAGCCAGACTAACGAGAGGACACAGAGAGTGCGTCCAAATTAACAAAATCAGAAATGAAAAGGGAGACATAACTACAGATTCGGAGGAAATTCAAAAAATCATCAGATCTTACTATAAAAACCTATATTCAACAAAACTTGAAAATCTTCAGGAAATGGACAATTTCCTAGACAGATACCAGGTATCGGAGTTAAATCAGGAACAGATAAACCAGTTAAACAACCCCATAACTCCTAAGGAAATAGAAGCAGTCATTAAAGGTCTCCCAACCAAAAGGATCCCAGGTCCAGACGGGTTTAGTGCAGAATTCTATCAAACCTTCATAGAAGACCTCATACCAATATTATCCAAACTATTCCACAAAATTGAAACAGATGGATCACTACCGAATACCTTCTACGAAGCCACAATTACTCTTATACCTAAACCACACAAAGACACAACAAAGAAAGAGAACTTCAGACCAATTTCCCTTATGAATATCGACGCAAAAATACTCATCAAAATTCTGGCAAACCGAATTCAAGAGCACATCAAAACAATCATCCACCATGATCAAGTAGGCTTCATCCCAGGCATGCAGGGATGGTTTAATATACGGAAAACCATCAATGTGATCCATTATATAAACAAAATGAAAGAACAAAACCACATGATCATATCATTAGATGCTGAGAATGCATTTGACAAAATTCAACACCCCTTCGTGATAAAAGTCCTGGAAAGAATAGGAATTCAAGGCACATACCTAAACATAGTAAAAGCCATATACAGCAAACCAGTTGCTAACATTAAACTAAATGGAGAGAAACTTGAAGCAATCCCACTAAAATCAGGGACTAGACAAGGCTGCCCACTCTCTCCCTACTTATTCAATATAGTTCTTGAATTTCTAGCCAGAGCAATCAGACAACAAAAGGAGATCAAGGGGATACAGATCGGAAAAGAAGAGGTCAAAATATCACTATTTGCAGATGATATGATAGTATATTTAAGTGATCCCAAAAGTTCCACCAGAGAACTACCAAAGCTGATAAACAACTTCAGCAAAGTGGCTGGGTATAAAATTAACTCAAATAAATCAGTTGCCTTCCTCTATACAAAAGAGAAACAAGCCGAGAAAGAAATTAGGGAAACGACACCCTTCATAATAGACCCAAATAATATATAGTACCTCGGTGTGACTTTAACCAAGCAAGTAAAAGATCTGTACAATAAGAACTTCAAGACACTGAGGAAAGAAATTGAAGAAGACCCCAGAAGATGGAAAGATCTCCCATGCTCATGGACTGGCAGGATTAATATAGTAAAAATGGCCATTTAACCAAAAGCAATCTACAGATTCAATGCAATCCCCACAAAATACCAATCCAATTCTTCAAAGAGTTAGACAGAACAATTTGCAAATTCATCTGGAATAACAAAAAAAACCAGCATAGCTAAAGCTATCCTCAACAATAAAAGGACTTCTGGGGGAATCACTATCCCTGAACTCAAGCAGTATTACAGAGAAATAGTGATAAAAACTGCATGGTATTGGTACAGAGACAGACAGATAGACCAATGGAATAGAATTGAAGACCCAGAAATGAACCCACACACCTATGGTCACTTGATTTTTGACAAAGGAGCCAAAACCATCCAATGGAAAAAAGATAGCATTTTCAGCAAATGGTGCTGGTTCAACTGGAGGTCAACATGTAGAAGAATGCAGATCGATCTATGCTTATCACCCTGTACAAAGCTTAAGTCCAAGTGGATCAAGGACCTCCACATCAAACCAGACACACTCAAACTAATAGAAGAAAAACTAGGGAAGCATCTGGAACACATGGGCACTGGAAAAAATCTCCTGAACAAAACACCAATGGCTTACGCTCTAAGATCAAGGATCGACAAATGGGATCTCATAAAACTGCAAAGCTTCTGTAAGGCAAAGGACACTGTGGTTAGGACAAAACGGCAACCAACAGATTGGGAAAAGATCTTTACCAATCCTACAACAGATAGAGGCCTTATATCCAAAATATACAAAGAACTCAAGAAGTTAGACCGCAGGGAAACAAATAACCCTATTAAAAATGGGGTTCAGAGCTAAACAAAGAATTCACAGCTGAGGAATGCCGAATGGCTGAGAAACACCTAAAGAAATGTTCAACATCTTTAGTCATAAGGGAAATGCAAATCAAAACAACCCTGAGATTTCACCTCACACCAGTGAGAATGGCTAAGATCAAAAACTCAGGTGACAGCAGATGCTGGCGAGGATGTGGAGAAAGAGGAACACTCCTCCATTGTTGGTGGGATTGCAGACTGGTACAACCATTCTGAAAATCAGTCTGGAGGTTCCTCAGAAAATTGGACATTGAACTTCCTGAGGATCCAGATATACCTCTCTTGGGCATATACCCTAAAGATGCCTCAACATATAAAAGAGACACGTGCTCCATTATGTTCATTGCAGCCTTATTTATAATAGCCAGAAGCTGGAAAGAACCCAGATGCCCTTCAACAGAGGAATGGATACAGAAAATGTGGTACATCTACACAATGGAATATTACTCAGCTATCAAAAACAACGAGTTTATGAAATTCGTAGGCAAATGGTTAGAACTGGAAAATATCATCCTGAGTGAGCTAACCCAATCACAGAAAGACATACATGGTATGCACTCATTGATAAGTGGCTATTAGCCCAAATGCTTGAATTACCCTAGATCCCTAGAACAAACGAAACTCAAGACGGATGATCAAAATGTGAATGCTTCACTCCTTCTTTAAATTGGGAACAAGAATACCCTTGGCAGGGAAGAGAGAGGCAAAGATTAAAACAGAGACTGAAGGAACACCCATTCAGAGCCTGCCCCACATGTGGCCCATACATATACAGCCACCCATATAGACAAGATGGATGAAGCAAAGAAGTGCAGACCGAAAGGAGCCGGATGTAGATCGCTCCTGAGAGACACAGCCAGAATACAGCAAATACAGAGGCGAATGCAGGCAGCAAACCACTGAACTGAGAATAGGACCCCCGTTGAAGGAATCAGAGAAAGAACTGGAAGAGCTTGAAGGGGCTTGAGACCCCATATGTACAACAATGTCAACCAACCAGAGCTTCCAGGGACTAAGCCACTACCTAAAGACTATACATGGACTGACCCTGGACTCTGACCTCATAGGTAGCAATGAATATCCTAGTAAGAGCACCAGTGGAAGGGGAAGCCCTGGGTCCTGCTAAGACTGAACCCCCAGTGAACTAGACTGTTGGGGGGAGGGCGGCAATGGGGGGAGGGTTGGGAGGGGAACACCCATGAGGAAGGGGAGAGGGGAGGGGGTGTTTGCCCGGAAACCGGGAAAGGGAATAACACTCAAATGTATATAAGAAATACTCAAGTTAATAAAAAAAAGAAAAAAATATATCTCTCAATTTTGAAACTATAATTAGTTCATTTCAACCACATATTTATGTTTATTCTTATTCAAATCAAAGGTATAGAATTTATCAATTTTCAAAAATGTATATCAGATTTGCAAACGTTCTTGACAAACTTTTTTGAACTATTTTTAATAGAATGTATCCTAATTTTCAAATGTTATTTTACTACACAAATTTTCTTATTTCTTTACTTCTGGTACCTGGAACACTGAGGTTACGTAGAATCCCTTTTGAGTGTATAATAAATTATAAATGAAAGTTTATTATTTTCATTATGAAGACTCTGAAAATTTCTAGTACAACAACAAGTAAATATAGTTTCCAAAACCCTTGACTATTCCTGAATCAAAACCATCTTTTGATATGTATATATAAAGCTTTCATCGTTCTATGATTTATTTTGTGCTTTGTTCAATGAATATATCCTACAACATCTACCACAATGTTGACTCCTCATTTGGGGGTGCAAAACTGTAAAAGGTATGTGATTTGTCAAATAATTCAAATTTTTATTGAAAATTAGAAATAAACCTTCTCACAAAAAGACATAATTATGAGAACAAAACGATATACTTAAAATTAAAAGAAAATCTTTGCTATGTATTCAAACAGTAGAGCAGAACCCTGTAGACTATGTAAATAAGTTAAACACAAACCATCAAAATGGAAAACAATCTAATCAATAAACATGTAAGTAAATGGTCAGACCCTATTCAAATCAGGAAATACACATGTGCAACATACACATGAAAAAATTGTTCAACACTTTCGGCAGTTAAGCAAATGTAAATAAAAATGTATTAATATTTTATTTCATTGTGGACAGAATAGTTTTCATTAAGAACTAAGTAATTCTAAATGCTGGTGATGATGTGTGGAAAAATACCTACCTCTAGTCACAGGAGTGATTATGTACATCAATTTAGCCAATTAGGAAATCTATGTAAAGAATGCTTGAAAAATTAAATGTAGAACTTTAAGATGATACAGAAATACCATGCCTGAAAAGTAAAGGTGAAAAGTCAGTTTATTATAGAAATAGCTATATAAATAAATCAATTTGGTTAGTTCTCATAACAGCCAAATTATGAAATTGGCTTTCAGTAAATGGAGGTATAAAGAGCAACAAGTCTTGGCTAGGATAAGGAGAGTGAGAAACCTTCTAACTGCCGCTAAGTGGGAATATAAATGGTATAGCCGCTGTGGAAATTAGTATGAAGTTTTCTCGCAAAGATTAGAATAGAAGACCGCATGAATTAGAGTTACCACTTGGGTACGTGCCTAAAATATAGTAAGACAATATAACACAGGAAATGGTGTCAGCCTAGATATCTATCAATAGATGAATGGATAAAGAAAATGTAACACATGTGTGCACACAGTGCATTTTCATTCATTCCTAAGAATGAAATCATATTCTAGAAGCCAAGGAAGGGTGCTAGAAGCTTTGGTTGGAAAAGCTTTCCTGTGAAGTGGTCAGAAATGATTGTAGAGACCCCCACTGGACAAAGTACAGATAGAAAATTATTTCTAGAGGCCTTCCCATAAATGAAAAAATGAATCACATCTCTAAACAATGGGAGCTTGGAAGAATAAGGGTCAGAAATAAGTGGGGAACATTGTCTACTGGGCATTACAAAGTTGTTGAAGCTTTGAACTCACAGAACAGTAATTACTTACAAGGGCACAAAATCGAACCCTTTGACATATATGGGTATGTGTATGAGTTTGGTGTGTGTGTGTGTGTGTGTGTGTGTGTGTGTGTGTGTGTGTGTGTGGTGTGTGTGTGTGTGTGTTTGTGTGTGGGATATTAATGATTAATAAAAGAATAAGAGGCATTTTCTCCAGTGGTGAACTGGTGAAGGTTCCCAGGCTCCACTATGCAAACCCTTATTCATGATCGTGAACACACACAAGTGAGTCAACAGGGAATATTGAAAGATGAGAAGTAAAGCCTGGAAGGAAAAGGAAGAGAAAAGTATGTGATTATATTAATATCATTTTTCTGTTACTGAAAAGAGATCTTTTTAATATAATAGGATCTGTTCACAATTACTTCTTCCTCAACTTCTCATGGATTCTAGCTTCTTCCCCTCCCATGTGAATCCACACTCTGTCTCGTCTTAAATCAAAAACACCTACAGAATAATAATAAACTATAATAAGACAAAACAAGGAAACTAGAATAGGACAAAACAGTCAGAAGAAAAAAATCCAAAGAAAGCCCAGGAAATCCAAACCCAGAAGCTATCTCTAACTGAAAATCACTCACAAATGAGAAATCAGTTCTCTCCTCCAAGGGAGTCTCATCGCGTATAGAAAACTCTCTTAAAGGCAGGTTGTTCCCATTATCAACAGCAATTGGCAAACACAGACCAAAACCAATGGCACCTTTCCTGTGTTTTTGTTTTATTAGAATATTTCTTAAAATTTTACAGGTTCTTTATGTACACATGGTAGCTTCTAGTTTTGTGTTTCTACGGGGCTTAAATGTATATACTCTTAAAATTTTAAAAATATGACATCAATGGCAACAACACAAAGAAGGTATAATAAGTGGATAGAAAAGAATTAGCAGAGGCAGAGCAGGAAAACAGAGGGCAGTAAGAGATGTATATGAGTCAAAGCATTATATTCATGCATGAAAATTCTTCAAAAATACATTATCATATATAATTTATAAATGGTAATAAAATATTTAAATTGAAATCATGACATTTTCATAGAACTTTCAATCGTCATTGTTTTTCATCTTTCAACAGAATACCTGATAATATTGAGCATGTTTAATCTAAGATCATACTCCAAGAAGAAAATAAATGGCATTTATATTTTAGGGCATGCTTTCCATGAACTTATGGTGTATATGTGTGGACTATTAAAATAGTAGTAATGAACAATCTTGAATGTACTCAATTACCATATGAAGATCTTTTAGACATGCTATTGAACATGCTTCTTTTACTCTAAACTTTGTTAGACCAATAAAATGAAAGGATATTATTAAGTAGTTTCAATATAAGAATTTATTAAATGTTTTCAGCATCTAATAGCTTACAAAACAACCTTTAAATGCCTTTTCCTACTTCTAGTGGTAGGATACACTTTGACCTGTATTTTAGTCAAGTAGTAAAGAATATTACAGATTTTTACAACTAACTGAGCTCACTCTAAATGCATAACCTTCTTTAGTGTGGCCACATCAATAATTTGGCCTGAGATTATTATCCTCAATAGTTAACATCCATTCTTTTGATTTCTGCTCATACATATTAGAAAATTCAGGTTGTATGGGGCTCATTTTGTTCTAAGTCTAAAAGCAAAGTTAGGAAATATGAGCTTTGTTTTGTTTCAAGTAGCAAATGCTTCAGTGGAGGACACTGCCAATTCCTTAGATGATGCTTTTGTTCAAAGAGAAGTAGAAAGACTTATACCAGTTTGGTTGGGAAACAGGTAACATTGGAGTTAGAGATTCAAGGGATCCAATTCTTCTGGCAACACTGAAGGCATAATAAATCACCTTGGATAATTTAATTAATTGCTAATTATTCTCTTTGGTGGTACTGTGTCAGAGTCTATCTCTATTGTCTCAAACTGAAGGCGATATACAGTGTAGAGCAGGCTCAGCTCAATCCAACAGTGATTCTCTTGCCTCTGATTTCTGAAGTTTTCTTCTTCTTATATCATTGTACTAATCAACAAAGAGAAGACAAGAGAAAATAACATTAATTAGCAATCATGATTTTGTAGGATTTTTTACATACTCCATTTACATTTATATAACTGTAACAGTTGATTGTGACTGCTTCAAAAAACTTCAATGATAGTCTAAAGCAACCAAATTCTGTCAATTTGTCTTTACTTCATACAATTTAATATTTTTTCCTAAATAATATTTGATAGGTATATCATAAATTCACAATGTACTTTAAATTAATGTTTTAATGTTTTAATCACTTTTACTAAACTAATATTTCAATTTTTAATTATTTATTTTTATTAACCTCATATAATATATTCCAACCACAGTTTCCCTTACTCTACTCCGCCCAGTGCTCAACCATTACTTTTGCTCAGTCCCAGGTCAACTCCTCCTCCATTTCCTTTCAGAAATGGATCTCAACCAAACATGGCATAACAAGTTACAATAAGACTGGATACAAACCCTCATATCAGGACTCAGGGATATCAACCAAACATGGCATAACAAGTTACAATAAGACTAGATACAAACCCTCATAACAGGACTGGGTGAGCCAATTCAATAAGAATAGATTTCCAAGAGCATGCAAAAGGGTTAAAAGGAGCCCCACCTTCCACTGTTAGAATTTCCATTAGAATGCCTAACTAAACATATATAACCTAAATGCAGATGCCCTGGCTCTGACCCATACAGGCTCCATGTTTATCTCTTGAGTCTCTGTGAGGCCTTTAAGTCTTGGTTAGTTGATTCTGAGGGCTGTGTTCTCATGGTGTTCTCTGGCTCTAACAATCCTTTTTCCTCCTCTTCTGTAAGATTCCCTGATCTCTGCTTATCGTTTGGGTGTGGGTCTCTGTATCTGCTTCCATCAATTTCTGGATGAAGACTCTCTGGTATTGATTGACCTAGACACCAATCAATAATTATTATATGGTAATAGTGTACAGTAGTTACAAAAATCTGATAGTTTAATGTTTGGCATTGTTAGTTTCCATTTGATAAGAACTTGCATACTGTCAGACTATTCTCTAGTAATATTTATTTGGAATAAATAAGGGATAGTGGCCTTGTCTTTGGGTTTGAAATCACTTTGATCTTACAAATTCTATCTCTAAGGATTTCTATGTATCTTTAGTTGTAAAATCCATACATAATCACATTGTGATGGAGGCTGTTGTAACAAGAAAGCAATGAATTTTTTTAAAGATATTGCTTCTTCTCATGACTACATCGATTCTTGACAGTTATTGATAATCTTGGTCTTACATTCTTACAGGTTACTTTGTTGCATTTAGTATACTAATCCTCTAATTCTTGGACTTCCTTCAAGGACCACATATCCTATTGCTTAACTTGGATTTTCTGCACAGTGGTTTTTATGTTGTAGATTCATAGACACTGTTTTTTCAAAGAATATGACCAAAAACGAAAGTTATATATAAAAGAAAAATTACAACCATGTGTGCATTTATCACTGATACAACTGTAAGTAAAACAAATACATATTTCAACAATATAGATATTTCTCTAGATGACTGAAAATATTCAAATCTGAATTGGAAAGTTCACAGTGTGTAAAATATTAAATTTGCCTTATTTTTTCAATAAGGAAACTGTAGTTTAGCACTATGTTGGATTTAACATATTTTTATTTTTATAATCTCTAGGAAGAAAGAGAATTCAAAAAACCAGACATTATTTTATTCTTATATACTGTTATTTAAATCTACTTTTTTTTCTTTATTAACTTGAGTATTTCTTATTTATATTTCGATTGTTATTCCCTTTCCCGGTTTCCCGGCCAACATCCAACTAACCCCTCCCCCTCCCCGTCTATATGGGTTTTCCCCTCCCCATCCTCCCCAATTACCGCCCTCCCCCCAACAATCACGTTCACTGGGGTTCAGTCTTAGCAGGACCAAGGGCTTCTCCTTCCACTGGTGATCTTACTAGGCTATTCATTGCTACCTATGAGGTCAGAGTCCAGGGTCAGTCCATGTATAGTCTTTGGGTAGTGGCGTAGTCCCTGGAAGCTCTGGTTGGTTGGCATTGTTGTTCATAAGGGGTCTCGAGCCCCTTCAAGCTCTTCCAGTTCTTTCTCTGATTCCTTCAACGGGGGTCCCGTTCTCAGTTCAGTGGTTTGCTGCTGGCATTCGCCTCTGTATTTGCTATATTCTGGCTGTGTCTCTCAGGAAAGATCTACTTGCGGTTCCTGTCGGCCTTCACTTCTTTCCTTCATCCATCTTGTCTAATTGGGTGGATGTATATGTATGGGCCACATTTGGGGCAGGCTCTGAATGGGTGTTCCTTCTGCCTCTGTTTTAATCTTTGCCTCCTTATTCCCTGCCAAGGGTATTCTTGTTCCCCTTTTAAAGAAGGAGTGAAGCATTTGCATTTTGATCATCAGTCTTGAGTTTCATGTGTTCTGTGCATCTAGGGCAATTCAAGCATTTGGGCTAATAGCCACTTATCAAAGTGTGTATACCATGTGTGTTTTTCTGTGATTGGGTTACCTCACTCAGGATGATATTTTCCAGTTCCTTCCATTTGCCTATGAATTTCAAAAGTCATTGTTTTTGATAGCTGAGTAATATTCCATTGTGTAGATGTACCATATTTTCTGTATCCATTCCTCTGTTGAAGGGCATCTGGGTTCTTTCCAGCTTCTGGCTCTTATAAATAAGGCTGCTATGAACATAGTGGAGCACGTGACTTTTTCATATGTTGGGGCATCTTTTGGGTATATGCCCAAGAGAGGTATAGCTGGGTCCTCAGGTAGTTCAATGTCCAATTTTCTGAGGAACCTTCAGACTGATTTCCAGAATAATGGTTGTACCAGTCTGCAATCCCACCATGATGCCTCTCGCCATCAGATTATCTCTGGTGTTACTTTGTTCTGCTATTTCTGACAGTGGCTAGACTGTCCTATAGGCCTGTGTGTCAGGAGTGCTGTAGACCTGTTTTCCTGTTATCTTTCAGCCAGTTATGGGAACAAAGTATTCTGCTTTTGCGCGTGTATTTTTTCCTGTCTACAGGTCTTCAGCAGTTCCTGTGGGCCTGTGTTCTGAGTTCACCAGGCAGGTCGCTTGGAGCAGAAAAGTTGGTCTTACCTGTGGTCCCGAGGCTCAAGTTTGCTTGTGGGTGTTGCTTTTGAGCTCTCCATGAGGGCGGCAACCTGGAGGGCCTGCGCTGGCTTTTTCCTGGAGCCCCCATGCACCAGGGTCCCAGATGGTGTTAGGTGTTTTCCTCTGGAGTCAGAAATGTGGGCAGAGTGTAGTCTTTTCTGGCTTCCCAGGCATGTCTGCCACTCTGAAGGTTTAGCTCTCCCTCCCACGGGATTTGGGTGCAGAGAACTGTTGATCCGGTCCCTTCAGGTTCAGGCGGTGTCTGGAGTGCACTTAAAGCAACTTTCAAATTTAAATATATTTCGACCATATTTTTGTTCTTCTCCAAGTCCTTCCAGATACTCCCACTTTCATATCCACTCAACTTTAATTCCTTTCTAAACAAACAAACAAAAATTCCAATACAACCACAAGACTCCCAAAATTAATAAAATGAAATAAATTAAACAATAAAACCTCCATCAAACAATACCAAGTGAAAGCAAACCAAAAACCCTGTGGAGTTTAATATATCTTGGTCAAACTATCCTTGAAATGAAGTCTGTCCTGGAATGGTTAACCTACTCAGTGTTACTCTACTTGAGAAAACTGATTTTCACTCTCCCAGCAGGTATGCATCACAGTTAAGTTTTTAACTTTATTTTAGTAGCTAGGTTTTCATTTATTAATTCATTAAAAAGAAAAAAGTTAATATAAAACAAAAAATTGCCACATTAATTTGTACAAGACAAACCAATAAATGGAAAAGAACCAAAGAGAAGAAAAGGATACAGAGACCCACTTGTTTGAACACTCAGGATTCCCATAAAATACTAAATTAACCATAATATACACCCTGAGAACCTGATACTGATTTTAGCAGGTCTGCGAATTCATAAGATCTTTGCTCATATTGATTTATACAGCCTTCTTTTCTTAAAGTCTTTCATACCCTTTGTCTTTTCTGTGTAAGTTCCTAAGCTCCACGGACAGGAATTTGATGAAGACACCCTTTTAATGCTTTGTGATCTAAGATCTCTCACTCTCTCTGTAATATCTGGCTGTGACTCTTTGTTTGTTCCCATCTGCTACAAGAGAAAACTTCTTTGATCATGGCAGATCAAAGCATCGAACTATAAGTATAGCAGAATACTTTTAGTAATAATTTTATCACTGTTATTTTCTTTGTTTTTCACCAGTATTATTTGGTTTTACTTTAAATTCCTGGGATATCTAGTCTAGATTCTCAGTCACTCAAAAAGTATCAGGTATGGCTTTTATCTCATGGAGTTGGCCCTAAGAAAATCTGGCATTAGTTAGTTATTCCTAAAAGTTTTGTGTGACCCTTGTACAAGAATTTCTTTCAGGCATAAACTATTATAGATAAAAATTTTCTGGCTGTTTCTGGCTGGTTGGTGCTTATGTTCTTCTTTTTAGAGCACGCAGAGTGTCTTCCTGTACCAAAGATGCTGAAATACACAGGTGAATCTCTAGGTATGCACTGTCTCAACATCTCAAGTTCAATGAGTTATGTAGGTATTGTCTTCAACAATGGAGCTGTGTTATCAGTTGTTGAAATGCAACCTTTAGATTTTAGTAGTTCTTGAATTATTTTGGAATTCCCATGGGAATCCTTGGCCAGCAAGTCATGGAGTATCTAGCTTAAAAAAATGAGAGAGAAGGATTTCTCATGTTAGCAACTTAGTGGTATATCTAAAATATTTAGAACTGTGGTTTTCAACCTTCCTAGTGTTATAACCTTTTTTTTCCTTTTCATTTCTTTATTGGATATTTTTTATTTACATTTCAAATGTTATCCTTTTGCCCTGTTTCCCATCCATAGACCCCCTATCTCATCCTTCCTTCCCCTCCTTCTATGAGGGTGTTCTCCCACCCATCCACCCACCCCTTCCAGCCTCCCTGCCCTGACATTCCCTTGCACTGGGGAGTCAAGCCTTGGTAGGACCAAGGGTTTCTCCTTCCACTGGTGCCCAACAAGGCCATCCTCTGCTATATATGCAGCTGGAGCCATGGGTCTGTCCATGTGTTCTCTTTGGATGGTGGTTTAGTCCCTAGGAGCTCTGGTTGGTTGATGTTGTTGTTCTCATGGGGTTGCAAACCCCTTCAGCTCCTTCAGTCCTTTCTCTAGCTCCTCTAGTACAGACCATGTTCTCAGTTCAATGGTTGGTTGTGAGCATCTGCCTTTGTATTTGTCATGCTCTGGCAGAGCCTCACAGGAGACAGCCATATTAGGCTGCTCTCAGCATGCACTTCAGCAATATTTTCTCTCTTTGGTGGCTGTATGTGTATGGGCTGGATCCCCAGGTTTGGCAGTCTCCAGATGGCCTTTCCTTCAGTCTCTGCTCCAAACTGTCTCTGTATTTCCCCCTATTAATATTTTTGTTCCCTCTTCTAAGAAGGACTGAAGCATGCATACTTTGGTCATCCTTTTTCTTGAGCTACATGTGGTTTGTGGATTGTATCTTGGTAATCTAAGCCTTTGGGCTAACATCCACTTATTGGTGAGTGCAAGCAATGTGTGCTTTTCTATGGATTTGGTTACTGCACACAGGATGATATTTTATAGTTCCATACATTTATCTATGAATTTCATGAAGTCTTTTTGCAATAGCTGAGTAGTACTCCATTGTATAAATGTACCACATCTTCTGTATCTGTTCCTTCATTGAGGGACATCTGAGTTGTTTTGACCCTTTAATACAGTACTTGGTGACCCCCAAAGATAAAATTATTTCATTGCTACTTCATAACTGTAATTTTACTGCTGTTACAAATTGTAATGCAAATATCTGCTATGGGAACCACTAAGGTCATGCCTCACAGGCTAATCTAGAATAAAAGGAAGAGAACACATGTAAAATGAGTACATGGCAAGAAATTATAAAACTCAGTAATGAAGTCAATGATACAGAAACAAACAAAATCAATGTAGATAAACAATAAACAAAGAGGTGGTTCTTTCAGAAAATCAACAGGAGTGGCAAAATCTTATCCAAATAGAAATGGAAATGGGGCATAACAAAGATTCCAATAAAATCCAGAATATTGTAAGGGCATAATTTAAAACTCTGTACTTCAGTAACTAGGAAAATCTAAAGGGAACACATAATCATCTCAATAAAACACTTATCAAAGTTAATTAGACTGAAACAGAACTATACCCTTGGGAAAATAGAAGCATTACTTTAAAATCTACCACCTAAAACCAAAAACATGCAAACATACATACAAACAAACAAAAAATGACCAGATGACTTTAGTGCAGAATTCTACCAGACTTTCCAAGAAGAGTTAATGCCGGTGCTCCTCAGATTATTCCACACAAATTAATAGGAAAAAAAAAACACTGACTAATTTATTTTTTGAGGCCACAATTAAACCATAAAAAGACACAACAAAAGGAAAATTGCAAACCAAATTTCCTTATAAATATACATGCAAAAATACTCAATACAATAATTGTACACCACATCTAAGAATACATCAAAAACATAATCCACCTAGTTCTATTGCATCTTGTTTGTTTGATATCCATGAGGAGGGGTGTTCTTTTCTGAAGGGAAACAGTAGAACAGTGGGTCTGAGGAAAAGAGATGTTGGGAGAAATGGAGGAGGAGGGTAAGAAAGTTTCACTCAGGTTATATTAGAGAAGAAAAAAGTAAATTAATCCACCATGATCAAGTAGGATCAGTAAACATGCATAAATCCTCACATGTAAGCCACTATTATAGACAAACTACAGATAAAACCTAAGATAATTTCATTATCTGCAAAAATAGCTTCTGACCGAATTCAACACCTCATCATGAGAAAAGTCCTAGAAAGATCAGGGATGCAAGGGACTTATACCAATTTGATAAAGACAGTTTAGTGCAAGCCCATAGACAAAATAAACTTCAAAGAAGAAAAACTCAAAACATAACAACTAAAATCAATAACAAGACAAATTTGTCCACTCTTTCATTTTATATTCAATATAAAACTTGAAGTCTAAGCTAGGACAACAATGACGGAAGCAAAGGAGATACAAATTGGAAAGAAAATAAGTCAAAGTATTATTTTCAGTTCATAATATTTATATTTTAACCCTAAAAGTTCTACCAGGAAACTTCTACAGCTGTAACACTGGCAATAAAGAAGTTGGGTATAAAACTAACAAAGATCAGTAACCTTCCTATATACAAATAACAAGAGGACTGGGAACAGAATCTGGGAAATAATATCTTTGACAATAGCCTCAAATGATACAAACTATCTTGGGGCATCTCTAAACATGCAAGTGAAAGACTTGCATTATAAAAAAAATTCAAGTCATTAAAGAAAGAAATTGAAGGGGATAGAAGATGGAAAGATCTCCCATGTTCCTGAATCAATATAGTAAAATATAGTAAAAATGGCCATCCAATCAAAAGCAATTGATTTGCTCAAAGATCCAATGAAATCTCCATTAAATTTCAAGCCAATTCACTGTGTTCAATTCCACATTGAAAGGACAGTTTTCACCTTCATATGGAAATTCAAAACACACAAGATAGCTAGAACAACCCTAAAAAATAAAGGAACTGCAGTAGGTATTACCACCTCCAATTTCTAGTGATACTTTTAAGCTATACTACAAAGCTCTAGCAATAAAAAACTAAGAGGATTGGCATAAAAACCGACACCTTGATATTGAATCGAAGACACAGACATAAATTCATAAATTCATAATTCATAAATTCCTATGGTCACCTGATCTTTGATAAGAACATAACTTTTTATAAAATTGGATACTACAGTCCAACAATGCGAAGCCTGAACAAATACAGGATCCCAAACTCCAATGGTAGATTTGCAATACTAACCATAACTTAAGTCACTAAACACTAACAGTAGTGAAGGTAGGAATATTTAAATTTCAGAGGACAGGATGCCTGCTTTGAGATTGTATTTTCTATAAATTTCAAGAATATTTCTAAACCTGAAAAATTATCTTGTCAATAATCATATAAACCTAGGTAGGACTATTTGTATAAGGCCCCATGGCCAGATGAATAGCTACAGGAAATTAATAGGTGCTGAGAAAAAGAGAATAAGTCCTCACTAGGAATGAGTCATCTAATTTGATATCATATCCTAAGTGGTGAACCTGAAAAAACTTATCCACATGAATATGAGCAATACTAAATAGATTTGGCAGTGTGTGTGTGTGTGTGTGTGTGTGTGTGTGTGTGTGTGTGTGTATGTAATGTATGTATGTATTTATGTATTGCATATGTGTAGAAAATAATAACAATGAAATGGAAATGAACCCATGATGTGAACAAGAAAGAGAGGAGAGAGAGAGGGAGATAGAGAGAGAGAAAGAGAGAGAGAGAGAGAGAGAGAGAGAGAGAGAGAAAGAGAGAGAGAGAAAGAGAGAGAGATTGAGAAAGAAAGAAGGTGTTATTGGAGTTGTGAAAGGAAGGAAGAGAAATTATATTAATGCAATACACATACACAAACTTTTCAACAAATAAGAATAAATAAAAATTTAAAAATAATGTTATTGTAAACTAGGAATCAGAAATCTGAGAAACATAACTGAAATAAGGAAAATAAAATTAAACACCACTGCGGTATAAACTTAGAAAGGTCACATCAAAGTGAGTAGGTTGACGGTAATTTTTTAGACAACAGAAATCTGCTTTGAGTAAACCAGGCAGGATTTAGATTGGGCCACAAATGTGTAGAGTGTGTGATAAACATCATTAAATGGCAATGAAAATGAGAAAGAGAATACATGAAAGAGAAGAAATTCAAATTTCTGTATGAGACTACTAAGGTTCCAAATATGAGAATATTTATGAAGAAGATACAAGCAATATCAGACAGGTAAAATAAACCACATATTATTACTAATAGAACGAGGAATAAATGGGATTTAAGGATGCCCACTCTCCCCATATCTATTCAATATAGTACTTGAAGTGCTAGCTAGAAAAATAAGACAATAAACAGAGATCAAGTGGATACAAATTGGCAAAGAAGAATTAAAGGTATCACTATTTGCAGATGATATGATGTAAGTGACCCCAAAAATTCTACCACAGAACTTCTCCAGCTGATAAACAACTTCAGCAAAGTGGCCAGATTAACTCTAATAAATCAGTAGCCTTCCTTTATACAAATGATAAACAGGCTGGGGAAGAAATCAGGGGAACAATTCACTTCACAATAGCCACAGATAATATAAAATATATTGGGGTAACTCTAACCAAACAAGTGAAAGACCTGTATGATAAGAACTTCAAGTCTTCAAGAAAGAAATTGAAGAAAACCTCAAAAACTGGAGAAATTTCCTATGCTCATGGATTAGCAGAATTAACATAGGAAAATATCCACGCTACCAGAGGCAATGTACAGATTCAATGCAACCCCCATCTAAAACCCAACACATGGAAATTCATCTGGAAAGGCAACAAACCTAGAATAGTGAAAACAATTCTTAACAGTAAAAGAAAGGCTGGGGTAATCACCATCTCTGGCCTCAAACTCTACTACAGAGCAATAATTATAAAACCTGCATGGTATTGGTACAGAGACAGACAGCTTGATCAATGGAGTTGAATGAAGACCCAGAAAAATAATCACACACTTACACACACTTGATTTTTGACAATGGAGCCAAAAATATGCAATGGAAAAAGCATTTTCAATAAATGGTGCTGGTCTAATTGGCTCTCTCTATGTAGAAAAATGAAAATAGACCCCTATTTGTCACAATGCACAAATCTCAAGTCCAAATAGATCAAGGACCTCAACATAAAACCAGACATACTCAATCTAATAGAAGAGAAAGTGGGAAAAAGCTTTGAACTCATTGGCACAGGGGGAAATTTTCTAAACAGAACTCTAATGGCTCACAGTCTTAAGATCAAGAATTGATAAATGTGACCTCATGAAACTGGAATACTTCTATAATACAAAGAACATAGTCAATATGCCAAATTGGCATCCTACAGATTGGGAAAAAGTCATCGCTAACCCCACATCTGATATCCAAAATATATAAAGAACTCAGGAAGCTTACCACCAAAATATCAAACAACCCAATCAAAAAATAATGGGGCATAGAACTAAACCAAGATTTCACAAGAGGAATCACTAATAGCTGAGAAACACCTAAAGAAATGTTCAAAGTCCTTAGAGAAATACAAATCAAAACAACCCTGGGATTCCACCTTACATCAGTCAGAATGGCTAAGATCAAAACCTCAGGTGACAACACATCTTGGTGAGGATGTGAAGAAAGAGGAACACTCCTCCGTTGCTGGTGGTTTGCAAACTGGTACAACCACTCTGGAAATCAATGTGGAGGTTCCTCAGGAAATTGGAAATAGACCTGCCTAAAGACAGAAATACAATTCTTGGGAATTTACCCCCAAATGCCCCACCATACCACAGAAGCACTATGTTCATAGGGGGCATATTTGTGATAGTTAGAAGCTAGAAACAACACAGATTTCCCATGGCAGAAGAATGGATACAGAAAATGTGGTTCATTTACTCAATGGAATACTACTCAGCTATTAAGAAGGAGGACATCATGAGTTTCTCAGGCAAAAGGATGGAACTAGAAAATACCATCCTGTGTGATGTAACTCAAACCCAAAAAGACATATGTGGTATGTTCTCACTAATAAGCAGATATTAGCTAAAAAAAAAGAAAGAAAAAAGGTACAGCATACCCAAGATACAGTCCACAGAACTCAAAAGTTCAATAAGCTGAAAGGTCCAAGTGAGGTTGCCTCAGTTCCAATTGTGAGGGAGAAGAAAGCAAACATAAGGTGGGAGGGTGGGAGGGATAGGGGAGGGAAAGGGGATGGGGGTAGGGGAAGAGTGGAACACGATCTAGTATTGAGTGGGATTAAAGGATTGAAGCCCTGTAGGCCAGTAGAAATAATGGAAACAGGCAACCTCAGGAGGAAGGAGGTTGGGAAGACCCTCTAAAATGTACCAGAGACCTGAGAAATGGGAGAAAGAACTCAAATGGTGCAGACCTAGATGAAAGGCTCTACAGTGGGGAGAGGGAACTTATTGAATCCACCTCCAGCAGTAAGATATGGCATCAAGTGAGGGATGGGGTTGCTATCCCACAGTCAACGCTCTAACCTATAATTCTTCCTGTCTGAAAGAAATGGAGGACAAGGGCCTGAGGAAAAGAAAGTCCAGAAAGGACCAAAGTGTGATCCAGTTCAAGGGGAGGCCCCAAAATCTGACATCATTGCTGAGACTATGGGGTGTTCACAAAAAGGGACTTAACATGACTGCCCTCCAAAAGACTCAACAAGCAGCTGAAAGAGTCAGATGCAGATATGTGCAGCCAACCAATGAACAGAAGCTGCTGACCTCTCTGGTTGAATTAGGGAAAAGCTGGAGGAAGCTGAGGAGGAAGGCAACCCTGTAGGAGGACCAGCAGTCTCAATTAACCTGGATCCCTGAGATATTTTAGACATAGGATCACCAACCAGGCAGCATACACCAGCTGAGATGAGACCCCCAACACATATACAGGAGAGGACTACCAGGTTTCAGTTCAGTTAGAGAAGTTGCAGCTAACCTTCAAGAGACTGGAGGCCCCTGGAAACATAGAGGTTGGATGAGGTGGGTGGGATGGGGATGTCCTTGTGGAGATGGGGAGGGGAGGGGATTGTGGTGTGGGTGGGAAGGAGGTATGGGATGTGGAACCCTGGGGAGTGGGTGGACTGGGAGGGGAATAAAATCTGGACTGTAAAACTTAGTTAATTAATTAGTTAGTTAATTAATTTTTAAAAAATATAACTAATTTAAAATTATAACTAGAGTAATGAAAATTTATTTTGATTAAGATGCACAGGAAATCTCCATATTATTTCAAAGAATATACCAGCCAATAAATAAAGAATATACATAGGAATATAAAACATTTCTGAAACGTGATTAAACCTTCTGTATCTGTATTAACTTATTTTCATAACAAACTATAAATCAATGCTGTAGTATGATGTCATTATGCATCAAGACGGGTCCAGGATAAGACGAAGCCTATCATTCAATGAGAATGAAATGTAGGCGGGGAAAAGTCTAGAAGGGAGAGAGGAAAATGGAGACAGAGGAGGAGGAGGATTTCGATCCAAGTGGTCTAGGTCAATTTTTATCTTGTCTAGGTGAGCAGTTTCTATCTTTATTAATTGGCAGTGGATTTATTCTGTGGATGTATTGCAGATTGAGAATTTAACATAGAAATCTAATTGTTAAACTACAAGTTTCTAAAGATTTGATCTTACCCGGCTACAGGGGATGTGAGCAAAGTTCCCAGTAAGACAGCCAGAGGAGTGCACTCCTGCAGATCCTCTAGAGTGGGAACCCATGAGAACCAGTTTTGCTGATTATTCTACATCCTACACAAACGACGTGGAAACACCACCCATATTGGCTCTTACAATGAATACGGTATTTTTTTTTTCTTTTCTGGAAAATGGTAGACAGAATAAAAGCAGTGAGGATGGATTCACAGTGGCTTTTCCAAAGCTATTCTGGGGATAGATTAAGTTTCATGATTTGTCAAAACAGCATGTGTTCCCCACAAAACATGAAAAAAGTCAAGTAAACAATATTTGATTCATGAGAACACATGATATTCTCATTTCAGTAGTTGCTAGGTACCAAACAGCAGGCCTCCCAAAGATATCAAAAAAACATGGCATAACCCTTGCTGGGTTACAAAATATGGCTGTTTCAGGGTTCATAACCCCCATTACTAAGAGTCAGCCTCATAGACTCCATGGAGTTCACATTGCATTGGGTTTCCACATTACTTCCAAAATGACCCCCTTAATTCCAGAATTCCAGTTGTCTCTCCAAGTTCACTTGCTCTCCACTCCTAACCACCTCCCCCTCCACATATAATTCTTCCTCTTCCAATGTCTACCTGGCCCAAGTTCACCCACAAATCTATTCTATTTCTCCTTCCCAGGGAGATCCATACATCGATCTCCTGCCTGAGAACTTGTTATTTAGCATCTCTGGGTCTGTGGACCATAGTATGATTATCCTTTACTTTGCAATTAATACCCACTTATAAGTGAGTAAATACAATGTTTATCTTTCTGGTCTGCTTTACCTCATTCAGGATGATACTTTCTAATTCTATTCATTTGCTGGCAATTTTTGTGATGTCATTTTTTTTAACAACTGAGTAATACTAATTGTATAAATATACCATATTTTCTTTATCTGTTCTTCAGTTGAGGGCTATCTAGGTTGCTTTCAGTTTCTGACTATCATAAATAAAGCTGCTATTAACATAAATGATAAAGTACCCTTGTCGTAGGATGGAGCATCCTTTAGGAATATGCACAGAAATGATATTGTTGGGTCTTAAGATAAATGCATTCCCATTTTTCTGTAGAATGGCCATATGGTAAGATTTTGATTTTTTTATTAAGTATTCAGAAAAGTAGGAGAATATATACATAGATAATATCAAAGTACACAAATTATAAATTAGAGATTTTTAAATAATATAGCAACTGCATACATGCTTTGTAAAATTGACTCCTCTAAGGAACTGGCTTACATTATTTTAGAAACTGAATTGTATCAAAACATATGGTCAGTATGCTGCGTGTCTGGCTAAGTCAAAGGAATATCCTGTTTTGTGTGAATTTCTGCAAATGAGCAGAGCTAGTGATATGAGTTGCAATCTTGAAACACGCAAGTATGTCTCCCAGTAACTCAGGCTGAGTGCTGAATAAGAAGTTATTTGATGTTTCAACTGAACCAATCAGGTAGCATCCAATTTTTCTTGCTCTGCTTGAGTCAGTATCTGAGCACCTTGTAACCCAGTTAACTTGACACATAAAATTAATTTAGTATTTATAGACAGGCAAGCAAATATCTGTAGCTTTCTAAATGTATGAGTAGATGATAAATTGATTTCTTGACAAAATTATTAGGTATATTCTTATAAATATGTGTACACAAAAATATTAGGCACACCAATTCTAAAAGACATTTTTTCTCAGAAAATGAAAACAGGAAGTTTAAATATTGATCCAAAATAATATTAAGTTAGACAAGTACTTAGGTTTTTGTACATAAGTTTGTGCATATTAAAGGACCTGGTAAGGTGATTTTGGCTTTGCACCTGCTGTTTTTGGAAACAGTTTTGTATACAAGATATTTTTTTCTTGCCAATTTGAGTGTTTTTCTATTGTGTGCCAGCAATCTTTGCCAAGATGTTGAGTTAGAGCTAACTTCTGTTTTTGCCAGGAAACATAGAAACATGGTGGGGCTTCTTTAATGGCTGGGAAGGGATCCAATTAATCACATGCCCATGACAGCTGGAAGTTCATATCCTCAGGAGTGAAGTTGCAATTACCAAAAGCAAGTAGAAAACTTTTACCCAATAACTTGACTTGACTGAATTTCTAGTTTTAAAGAATGCGTAAATACGTTGGGAACAGGGAATCCAGTATGTCCTGTTCCTACAGAATATTTTAAAGGGCCTCTTTATATAAGTACGATGAATCAAGAATAAATATAAGAAGGCTTTAATTAGGATTTTTTTTTCAGAAATAGAATTTGTTATGTCTTTAGTCCATTATTTGGAAGTGAGCAATACAACACCATGAGATAGAAGAAAAATTTTCTTGTAGATTTTAGGCATCTTTTTTAGTTTGTCAACCAATGAGTAAAAAAGTGTTTCACTTGATAAGTTTAAATTAATAAGCTTGGTGTTATACGTCTGTGTAAATCAACTTCTCTTTATATTATGCTTTCCCCCAACATATACAAGTGGATTTATGGCAACTGTCCTTTGGACTAAAATGGTATGGGCAGAAAGGATTAAAAGGTCATCTTTGCATAGAATATGAAAGAACGTCATTAATATGAGGATGAAAGACTTAAAGGCTTGTGGAGGTCTGAAAAAAGCAGAATGTTTTCCTGTGTGATTTATACGAATCTTACCTTATGCCATGTGCTCAATAAATCTTCTTCATTCCAAAATATATTCAATGGTCCCAACAATTTTTCCAAGTCAGAGAGGTCAGTACTAAGAGAAAAGTACACATGGCATAAAAATATAAGGAGTTTATTATGATAATAAAGAGTCTTATTATGTCAAAACTCTGATCTACACATTTCAGTTTGCAAATGTCACTGTCTTCAGCACTGAGAAATAGTTATTCAAGACCAAAATAGCTACACTGATGCCTCTAGGTGACGGAAATGTTTAAAACCTAGAAATCATCTGAATATGACAGGAATGCTACATTCATGAAATTTCTACAATGTATGCTGACATCAGGCCTAAAATGATAAAAACCAGTTGACCTGAATGTGGGGGATATAGCAGAGTCCCACCTCTAGAGGAAGAGCCACATGTAATTACTGACAGCTGAGACAAGGAAACATAGTCGTCCCCAGGGATGATGCTTCTAATTCATTATCCAGTGCAGTGGACAGCCACAAATATGGACACATATAGACAACTCTATGGGTAATCTGCAGAAAGAGACAATTCTTTTCATAGGAAATGGTGGAGAGGCATGGGAACTGTTAGAGAGAGGGAATTTAAGAAAACGTATAATTATATTTTGATTAAAAATAATATCATCTTAAAAATCAAATTAAAAAATGCAGTATTTCTTGCCTAGGAAGCGCAAGGTCCTGGGTTCGGTCCCCAGCTCCGAAAAAAAAAAAAAAAAGAACCAAAAAAAAATGCAGTATTTGTATTTTATGGACTGCATTTCAGTGACATAGGCTATGTCAAAACCAGATTTGTCCTGAAGTTTTACATCAAATTTTACCATTTAATTAAAATTAATTTATTTAACTTTCTTTAATATTTGAGATTACATATATATATATATATTATGGTTTATGAATGTATTAAATAACAACTTTTTGTTCCTGTTTTAATTCATCCTAGATTTGTGCTACTTGGCAATGTAGTTCTATAAAATTTAAGTGACTTTATCATAATATTTGATTTTCAATATTAAGATTCAAGCATCTTCACATCTGCCTTCTTTCTTGTTTAGCTTCTTTGGGACTATGAAATGTAGTGTGAATATTCTGTATTTTATGGCTAATATCCACCTATTAGTGAATACATACTGTGAATGTCCTTTGTGGCCTGGGTTAATTCACTCAGGATGATATTCTCAATTTCTAAGCATTTGCCTCCAAAATTCACAGTGTTTTGTATTTAAGATGAATAGTATTGCATTGTGTAAATGTACCACATTTTCTTCATCCATTTTTCCATTGAGGGATATCTACATTGTTTCCCGTTTCTGGCTATTACAAAAAATGCTGCTATCAACATAATTGAGCAAGTGTTTTGTAGGAATGTTGGAATATCTTTTGGGTATATTTTAGGTGAGTCACAGATGGGCACAAGGTAGAACTATTCCCAGTTTTCTGAGAAACTGACAAAATGATTTCCAAAATGGTTGTACAGGTTTGCCCTCTCAACAGTAATGGAAGAGTATTCCCCTTACTCTCCACCCTTGCCAGCATGTGCGGTCACTTGAGTTTTTTATCTTAGCCATACTGGTTGATGAAAACGGAATTTTAGGGTTGTTTTGATTTGCATTTCCCCGACACATAAGAATTTTGAACATGTGTTTCTTTTAGAAAACAATACAAAATAAAATTTTCTTTTATGATTTAAATCTCTAAAGCTCCGTATTATTTAAAAATTAGGTTAATAACTTGGTCATCACTCCAAACAAGAAAAATATTTTATCTATTACTATAAAAATTTTACTGTGTTTCTTTATAGGAAAATGTTAAATTTCTATGTATTCAAAGGCAAATATCCAGCAAGAAGTAAGTTTCCACTGATCTCATATTAATAATGAAAAAAGACATTATATTTATCTGAAGGAATTTAAGAATAATGTAAGTATTAAAAGCTATATGATAACAATTTTGTATCGTGTTGTTTGCTGGGGAATAATGTAAGCAATCTCTCTTCAGAAACATAAATAGCTGACCACAAACATCATCTTTTAAAAACACCGAGTCCAGGAAAACGATGACTTGGTTATTGAAACTCACAGAGTGAAATGCTGTAGAGCTCCTCATTAGCCTTGAATTTCTGAAAAATTAAGGGAAACTCAGGGAAACAAAGCCAAAGGAGGAATATAAACGTTTTAAAACAACAGAAAGAAGAACTCAGTAATGGTGGATAAAAAAATCTTTTGTACATACAGTGAGTTCATAGGATCGTAAGAAATTTTAAATTATCTTCATAAATAAAAACATATAGACCCAGTAGGTTAATTTACCAATATATGTATATGCATATTCACATATGTATGTAAGGACAATTAAGGTGAAAAGAAGCCAAGACTGTGAATATGTTGAAAGAGAGCAAAGAGAGGTTTGTGAGAGGTGTGGAGGGAGGAAAGGAAAGGGAAGGGAGAAGAGATGTAATTACATTTTAATTTCAAAACTAAATAAAAAATATTGTATTTATTTAAATTCTCATCAAATTCCTTTATGCCATAAATTTCTGACTCATGCTGTTTGAAAATCTGAAAATTTAGTTTTAGCATAAAATCCTATGATATTACTTGTACATGTGATTTTGGGAAATGAAAGTCCTTATAAACTAGAAAAAAATGACTGCACATACAATAGACAGAGAAGGACTTTTGAAGTGCCCAGGCCCTGCACAGTGCCCCTGCTGAGCTGATCTGAAGGCAGTTTTCCCTTCAGTCTGTGCAGTTTGTGTCTCTGCAGGGATCCCCCAGTGTGGAGGAATTTGCTCCTGGGGTGTCTTCTCCTTCCCTGCAGCCAGGTGCAACACACACACTTCTGTCTTTTGTGCAAGACCAGTGTGAATTTCTAGGCACACAGCAATTTGAGTTTTATCTCTTCACAGGAAAGAACAAGATATATTTGTACTTCAAAAAATGATTGATTTTTGGGCGGGCCGTTTCCCTGGCTCTAGCATTATGAAGCTCGTATTGTTTGGGTTTAAGAAACTGTTAGAACAACGGACTCACTGTTTCCAAAGTAAAATACCTGATGAATTAGAAGAAATATTACTCTTCATATTTTGATTCCTTGCTTATATTTTTCGTCCTTTTGCTTTGTTGGGTGATTGTTTGATAGTGCTTTCCCATCCCCAACGGGGTTTCACTATGAGACTCAGGTTAGCCTGCTACTACGTTCTCCTCTCTCAGTCTTTCTAGGGATTGAGGCTCAGGTTACAGGGAACTGTCATCTTCAACAAGTTTTTCGTTTTTCCTAGACAGTAATTAAAGGAGAATAACAATGTAAACGCAAAGACATATTATTTGTTTCACTTTGCTACTTACCAAATTTAACGCATAATTAAAGCTACCAGTAAAACAAAATTGACCTGTTTTGTTCATATCTATAAACGTCTTCATATCGAAAAGATTTTGCAGTCTTTTTTCTGAAGCAATACATAGGTATATATACATGTTCTGGACCTCCAACTTGTGTAAAGTCTTATGAATCAATGGGATTTAGCACACTCTTACATTATTATACAGTGGGCATTGGTTTAAGAAACCACCCAAGCAAAACTATATTGTGTCTGATAACCGACTGAGGCATGTACAGTTGAAGATAGCCTTCGTCACTGTGTGCAGGATTTGCTGCACTGTGGATATCACCAACAAAAGCTTAAAACACATCCCAAGTTCAAGTTGCTATTTGTTCTGAAAAATTACCGGTGGTTCTCTAATAACAGATTTCATCCAATTATTGAAAGGGTACCCTGTGCCAGAGACTATGTTAAATGCCTGTGCTAAATACTTCATTTGACTATCCACATGGCTGTAGGCAAAATAATTTTCATTTCCATTTTCTGGAGGATGCAAGTTAGGCTGTACATAATTTAGCATGACAAATTTTTAAATTAATTATAATAGAAATAGACCACAAGAGACCAAAGTTCACATAGAAATGTAAAGAAAACATCTTTTCTTTTTTGTTGTTGCTGTAGTATTTCACCCCCCCCCCCATTTTTATTAAATTGGGTATTTCTTGTTTACATTTCAAATGTTATTCCCTACCGCCCTAAGCTCTCTGGGTCCCCTTCTATATGGGTGTTCCCCTCCCCATCCACCTACCATTACTGCCCCCCCAGCACAATCCCTTACACTGAGTTTCCAACCTTGGCAGGACCAAGGGCTTCCCCTTCCACTGTTGCCTCAACAAGGCAATTCATTGCTACTTATGAAGTTGGATCCCAGGGTGAGTCCATGTATAGCCTTTGGGTAGTGGCTTAGTCCCTGGAAGCTCTGGTTGGTTGGCATTGTTGTTCTTATGGGGTCACAAGCCCCTTTAACTCTTTCAGTCCTTTCTCTAATTCCTCCAACAGAGGTCTTGTTCTCAGTTTAATGGTCTGCTTCTAGCATTCTCCTCTATTTGACATGCTCTGGCTGTCTCTCTCAGGAGAGATCTATATCCAGTTCCTATCAGCATGCACTTCTTAGCTTCATCCATCTTATCTAGTTGTGGTGGCTGTATATGTATGGGCCACATGTGGGGCAGGCTCTGAATGGGTGTTCCTTTAGTCTCTGCTGCAAACTTTGCCTCCCTACCCCCTCCTATGGATATTTTGCTCCCCTTTTACAGGAGTGAATCATCTGCATTTTGGTCATCCTTGAGTTTCACATGGTCTGTGCATTGCATCTTGGGTAATTCGAACATTTGGGCTAATATCCACTTATCAAGGCGTACATACCAGTGTTTTTCTGTGATTGGATTATGTAACTCAGGATGATATTTTCTAGTTGCATCCATTTGCCTATGAAGTTCATGAACTCATTTTTTTTGATAGCTGAATAGTATTCCATTGTGTAGATGTACCACATTTTCTGTATCCATTCCTCTGTTGAAGGGAATCTGGGTTCTTTCAAGCTTATGGTTTTTATAAATAATGCTACTATGAACATAGTGGACCATGTATCTTTGTTGTATGTTGGAGCATCTTTTGAGTATATGCCCAGGAGAGGTAAAACTGGGTCCTCAGGTAGTGCAATGTCCAATTTTCTGAGGAACCTCCAGACTGATTTCCAGAGTGGTTGTACCAGTTTGCAATCCCACCAACAATGGAGGAGTGTTCCTCTTTCTCCACATCCTCGCCAGCATCTGCTGTTGCCTGAGTTTTTGATCTTAGCCATTCTGACTGGTGTGAGGTGGAATCTCAGGGTTGTTTTTATTGACATTTCCCTGATGACTAAGGATGTCGAACATTTCCTTAGGTACTTCTCAGCCATTCAATATTCCTCAGCTGTGAATTATTTGTTTAGTTCTATATCTCATTTTTAATAGGGTTATTTGGCTCTTTGGAGTCTAACTTCTTGAGTTCTTCATATTTTGGATATTAGCCCTCTATCAGATGTAAGATTGGTAAAGATCTTTTCCCAATCTGTTGGTTCTCGTTTTGTCCTAACGACAGTGTCTTTTACCTTACAAAAGCTTTGCAGTTTTATGAAGTCCCATTTGTAGATTCTTGATCTTAGAGCATAAGCCATTGGTGTTCTGTTCAGGAAATTTTCCACAGTGCCCATATGTTCGAGACCCTCCCCCACTTTTTCTTCTATAAGTTTGAATGTATCTGGTTTGATGTGGAGGTTCTCAATCCACTTGGACTTAAGATATGTACAGGGTGATAAGAACGGATCAATTTGCATTCTTCTACATACTGACCTCCAGTTGAACCAGCACCATTTGTTGAAAATGTTATCTTTATTCCATTAGATGGTTTTGTCTCCATTGTCAAAAATCAAGTGACCATATGGGTGTGGGTTCTTTTCTGGGTCTTCAATTCTATTCCACTGGTCTATCTGCCTGTCTCTGTACCAATACCATACAGTTTTTATCACTATTGCTCTGTAATACTGCTTGAGGTCAGGGATAGTGATTCCCCCAGAAGTCCTTATTGTTCTTTCTAATTCTTTGAAGAATTGGATTTGAATTTTGATAAGGATTGCATTGATGATATAAGCTTACCTCCATGCCTCTTCTCTGGTATTGTTCTGAAATTCCTTTTCAGGGTAACCAACAAACAGGAAAAAACAAAAATAAAAAACACAGCAATATAGGAGTACCCACATCAGAATAAACATTGCGTTATTATTGGTTTCAAATGGTATGCCTCAGAAAAATAAACAATCATGTTAATACTAACAAGAAAGTCAGCAAAATATGATATTCAAAGCCATTATAATAAAATCAGTAGTAATGTTACATGTCATTAAAAATGCTTTAAAGAACAGCTATACAACATACAATATCTACCAATAAATTTACATAAAGAAGTGAAGGATTTCTACAGTGAAAATTGTAAAATACCTAGTAAAGAAATTGAACCTGACAAATTAGATAAAGACACAACTAAGTATTAAATAGAAGGCCTTTCCATGTACACGAATTAGATTGAGAGCATCCTTTGTGAAAATATCCAGACTTCATAAAGCATTTTAGATTCAATGCTCATGAAAATACCATTTATGTCAAATCAAAAAATATAATCCTAAAATTTATTTGGAACCATAAGTCTTCTTCCCATCTAACGTCATCTTGAGCAAGAATAACAGGAGCATTATATAACCTGATTCAAAACATGTTATAAACTTTAGTATCAAAAGAACACAGTATTAGGACTAAAAGACGCATGGACTGAAGAAACGGAACAGACTCTGACAGGAAACTCACAATCATAAAAAGCTCATCTTCAACAATAGTGGTCAAAACCTTTCTAGGGATTTCATTATTTCAATAAATGATGAAAAATGCTACATCACAACTTATAGGCCATCTCTAATGGGGTACAGAGTTAAACAGTAAAACCTCAGGATCAAAACATTGACCAAGGGATTTTGAACACCCCACCCACACAAACACATAAAACACAGGAAAGATGAGAAAATATAAAGAGAAAATATTTCTAAGAGCTTCTCTGTATCTTTCATGATTCCTCTTGAGTGGTTTCTCTACACCGTGCTCTAGGGTCTGTAGCATTCACTGTATGGTTTGCTTTGGAGTAACTGAGTGTCTTAGTTCATTCAGCCAATAGCTTTTATCATAGTTCCAGAGTATTTGAGCAGGACTCTTTTGAATATTTCTGCCTTGTCTTTTACTTTTCTTTCTGTAATTCTAAGTAGGGATATTTGAAAAAATATCACTTGGGCTGCTGTGACTCTGTTAATTTTTCCCCTCTTTTTAACTTCCTTAATATATGAGTTAGGTTTTAATTTTTTAATGTTGGTGTCTGTGGTTTCAATATCAAGTATCTGTGTGTGTGTGTGTGTGTGTGTGTGTGATTATGCTTCATTCTAATTCATCCCATTCTCCCACTGCTCTTCTCAACTCCTCTAACACCTCTCTTTAGTTTACCTCATCCCTCTATATACTCCTCTGTGACTTCACAGCACAGGTATGCCCTTATTTTGACATATTTTCAACTATACATATAGTCAACATATATAACATATATCCAAACCTACCCATTAAGGTTGTTTTCATTTGAACATTATTCTACTGATTAATTGTGTATGTGTGTGTGTGTGTGTGTATGTGTGTGTGTGTGTGTGTGTGTGTGTGTGTGCGTGCGTGCATGTGTGTGTACCCAAGAGTGCCACAACATGCCCCTGCAATTCAGAAGACAACTTGTCGGATTCCGTTTTCTCCCTTCACTATGTGATTTCCAGAAACTGGCTGAACTCATGCCATCAAGTTTGTAGACAAGAGACTTTACTCACTTAACCATATCACCAGGGCCCAAACTTTTAACAACAACAAAATGACTACAAACACAGATTATAGATATACACAACCAATGGACAGAAGCCAAGGACCCCTGTGGTTGAATTAGGGAAAAGCTGGAAGAAGCTGAGGAGGAAAGTGACCCTATAGGAAGACCAGTAGTCTCTACTAACCTGGACCCCCAAGATTGCTCACTAAGCCACCAACCAGTCAACATGCACCAGCTGATATGAGGCTCCACACACATATACAGCAGGGGACAGACTGGTCAGGCCTCAGTGATTGAAGAAGCACTTAACCCTAGGGAGACTGCCGGCCCTAGGGTGTGAGGAGGTCTGATAGGGTAGGGAAGGGGAATGGGGACATGGTTTTTGGAAGATGGGGGTGGGGCAGGTATGGGATGAAGAACAGCCATGAGACAGAGAGGGACTGGGATAATGAACAGACTACAAAAAAGGATTAAAAAATAAAAAGTAAAAAAAATATAGGCTGTTTCAGGAATATTAGTATATAGTGCTGAGGTTTTGATTAGTAGACTTTCATAAAAGTAATCTGTGACAAGCTGTCAGACCAATAAATAAACATCTTGACTACACAAATATAACAGATTGATACCTAGTACTTTCACACTTAGCTAAATTATTTATTGGAAATAGTAAATGTCTCACTGATATTGTTAATTCCTAAAAATAAAAATAAGGAAAGCTGACTAAAGAACACTGTAAATAGGGTACAGAAACCTTCTGTTTACTGTAGCAGGAGGTGATTCAAACAGCAAAGGGATCTTAAGTACTTCAGTCTTCCACAGCAGGGGAAGGCTGAGAAGGCTCCTAGATGGTAAATATCAGTCATAATTAATGGAAGTGGACTTGTGTTCAAATGAGACAATATCTGTCAAAGGAAAACTTGGACATAGAAACCCACTGTTGCAGAATGAAGTTCAAATCTGCACTTTCCTGCTGTCTCTCCTGGTCTGCCTTTCAAACCGGTAGAAAAGGGTATATCTTACTCTGTTCATTGCAAGACTCACGTTGCAGTTTCATTCAGCTTAATTCTTTCATTCAAAAAACATCTGAAATTTTATTATCCAAGGCTAAGGAAAACATTTGCCTCTAAAACTTTGATGTAATTTGAACTCAGTCTTATCTCCTTGTGGGTTCTTGATTTATACTCTATTACACAAAGAAGTGTATAGATTCCAAGTTTACAGAGATAATTTTATTGCAAGGAATTGATTTTGGCTTTAACTTCATAGTTAGATATTGATGTCAATAGGGAAATTAAATAGGATGTGACCACTTAAGAGTAAATGTTTCTGGAATTCTGAAATCATATTGATATGGCTTTTCAAACACATTTTCCTGCTTTGGAAACCATTTGTTCTGTTACTACATGTACTGATGCTATAAAATTGGCTTTGTGTAGAGGCCTTGTGTGTTTACTTCTGCTTTTTCTCACACCCAGAATAATTATTTCCACCTCAAGAAAGTCATGTTGAAATTAACCTCATAATTTAAAAGGTATCAAATCATAGACTTATCAATCACAAAATGATTATTAGGAAGAGTGGAATAACCTGGTTTTGTTTTTGCTCATCTTTTCTCTTCCTGCCTCTTTTTCTCTCCCTGTACATATATTTAATTTAAGTAACTGTAGTTGTAAAATATTTTCCTTTAAATGGACATATTTTTACAGCAAGTTTTGCTTGTGGATGTAATAATCAACACAACTTTATTTGATAGGCAACACTCCGAAATCAGCTGAGAAATAAAGTCTCATAAATGTTAAAAATTTATCTAAATTTCCATAATAAATTTCAAAAGCCACTAATTTGGCTTAAATGTTATTTTTGGAAATTGAACAGTGAATGGAAAACATGAAGGGTAAGTTAGTATTTAAGATTTCTGTTTAATTCAAAGTAGGTGAATTCTTTTCATCATAAGGGATGATATCTATGAGAGAGAGAGAGAGAGAGAGAGAGAGAGAGAGAAGGGGAGGAGATGGAGAGGGAGAAGGAGATGGAGACAGAGACAGATATATATAGAGAGAATGTTGGAACTTTGTAAATTATTTCAGGTCATTATTTAGACTCACACCATGCTGCCTATGTGTGTGTACCAAAACGTGCATGAGTTTGGTTGCCTGGTTTTAGGTTAATATTTTTCAAAGATACACACTTTTTGAATAACAACTTATGACAAACAACAAAAGCATTATTATGGAAGCAAATAACTTCAACTTCTTTTTACCCTGCTAATGCTCTGTTATAATAAAAGCAATTTTCCAGACACAAATAAAATCTATTTTAACTTTTCTCCCAAGAAATATGGAAAGAAACAAAATGTGAGAAATCCTTTTCTTTGTCAAAGAAGAGATCATGCTCAGTTGCTCTTCCTCCTCAACCACTGTAAAGAAAGGCTGCTTCACTTCTCTTTTATTAGTGCCATTAATAACCATGGCATGTCAGACAGACCTCTGCCATAAGCTAATCTCCAGAGTGACTGGAAACCTACATATTTTTAGAAGGCTGTTAGGTCTTCAGTTTCTTAGAATATTGTGTGCTCATATAACAATATTTCACTTGCAAAAAACTCCTACAACCTTTCCGTGCTGACAGGTGAAGCCAATGGACTTGACACCACAAGCTTTGATAATCATACTGCTGTGAATACAAATATCACCCCTCAATCTGTTTGTGTAACTTATTTTCTTACCTTCCCATTTTGAATGTGAGTGTCCCAGTGTTATTTTAAGTATTAAAACATAAAGAAGATAAATACCTTGATTCCTTCTCCATATCTTCATAATCTTGGATTTTTGTTTAATAGTAAAATGCCTGTTTTATATGTTTGTAATATATTTGCATTATATTTTAGAAAAGATGTATTCCTAAGTATATCATAATTTTAAATGTATTCATCAATGCTTGAATCATGCTAAACAAGAATTTAAGTAGAAATTTGAATTAAGACTAAAAACAACGTTAAGTTTCCTTGTCAAACTCTATCCAAACCCAGGAATTAAAAACACTAAAGAAACTAGTCATTAGCTTTAATTTTAATTAATTAATTAATGCTCAATGAAACTTTGTTCAATTATTTTAGAAACCTACACACACACACACACACACACACACACACACACACACACACACAGAGACAGAGAGAGAGAGAGAGAGAGAGAGAGAGAGAGAGAAGAAAGAGAGAGAGAGCACTGCTTATATTCTATCACCAACATTCAAAATTTGGAAGTTAAGAACAATAAATTTGAAAAACAGATGTAAGGGATGACATTTTTGTCTACAGGAGTATGATTCCCAAGGCTTGTGGTCTCAAGTCTGCTAGCATGTTCTAAATTGTATTCAATATTACTAGTAGTAGCTAGATTTTGTTGGGTTTCTTTCATAAAGATTTACCTATTTGTTATTTAAATGAGTACACTGCAGCTGTCTTCAGACACACCAGAAGAGGGCATCAGATCCCATTACAGATGGTTGTGAGCCACTATGTGGTTGCTGGTAATGGAACTCACCCTCTGGAAGGGCAGTCAGTGTTGTTTTTTAATAAACTCCCTAATAATAACTCCCCAGTAATAACTCATTTTAGCTTTGCTTTACATTTTCAAAGTGCCTAGTGTACCCAAACAGTATTTTGCATGTTTATGTTGTCCATTTATACATCTGCTTTGGGTATATGCTTGACTAAAGAAAATTAAGGAAAACAGGGCTTATTACAGTCTATAATGGTGGGGAATTAAGGTACCAGGAATAGGAAGCAGCTGGTTTCATGTCTCCATGATCAGGAACAAGACACTGAACCCATGTTGTTGTTCAGTTCCCTTTCTCGATTTGCAAAGTTTATAATCTGAGCCATGAAAAGGCATGGAGTACAGTAGTGAGCCTCCCCACCTCAGTCAACAAAACAACATAACCCTTCATAGGCAAGTGAAAAAGCCCATCTCCAGATATATTCTAGATTCTGTCAATTTGTCAAAACCATACTAACAAGAACATCTACTTTGCTGCTTTGCCTGTCTAATGAATTGTAATTGTTAAATTTCATGGATCACTGACGTTATGCTGACAATCTCTCCATTACTAAAGCTGAAACTTGGAAAACCATACTCTACCAGTATTTCTGTTACTGTGTGGTCACCATTTAGATGACCATCCATAGATTCTGAGAGAGCTGGCTGTCTGGTTGACTTGTTAGACTACTCAGACATCCTTTAGCCTGGGTTAGTATGCAGATTAAATATAATCTGAGTTTACAAAAGCAAGCCAGGAAATGATCCCCTAGCTTTAGACAATGATGACTGATCAGGATCTGAGAGACCAGGGCATGTTTACTGGCTGAGTTAAACATTAGAATCTAGTCAAAGCTGGGCCTGGTGTTACTGGTGGACTGGTGTTGCTGTGAGCTGAAAATCTTGGAGTCTAGATGTTTGCTTGTGTTGGAGGCTGTTGATGTCTGTGTGCCACTTGGGTTAATAGTGTTTCCTTAGTGATAAAACAAGCATAAGGAGGAGGTCTGTGAATCTCAGCTCTGCCTCAATTTATTTTACTTTTCAAATAAAGTTGTAATATATCAAACTAATTTAACACATTAATTTAATTTATTTACAACCTATGTATTGTTATTATAGATATAGGCATTGATAGGATGCCTGCAAATATATAAAAAGGCTGATTACTATCCACCCCCACCCTTTCCATCCTCTCTGCCTGTGGTTTTCCCAAAATCCTGATTGTTGGTTTTGCTTCATTATCCATCTAATTTACATTTTTCAATTAAGATGTTTTAATTGAATAGAATTTTACCATTTCTTTTCCCTTTCTTCACTCCAGCAATTTCCAGCCACAATTTAATATACTTTTCATTTCTTTGATTATCTTTCTGATATACTATAGATGATAGATAGATAGATAGATAGATAGATAGATAGATAGATAGATAGATAAGAGATATTTAGACAGATAAATCAATTGATCAATGGATAAATAGAAAGATAGAGAGATATAGGTGTGTAGGAAACAGGAAGAAGGGAGGAGAGTTAGGAGGGAAGGAGAGAGAGAGGGACAGAGACAGAGAGGGAGACAGAGAAACACAGAGAGACAAATAGAGAGAGAAGGACAGAGACAGAGACAGAGACAGAGACAGAGACAGTGAAAGACTTGTTTTAAGACTGACCACATTGAAAGGTAGAACAAAATGTCTGGGAGAGGTTATTTTTCCCCCAGAAGAAATTAGTTGCCTGTAGATTTTGTCCATGGGTGGGACCCCTAACATTTCACAATTACCTATTAGCATGCCCATTGATACTGTCATTGCTCTGGTCTTGTTTATTCAGCCATTTATATAGGAGACTATTTCATCTCCTGGTACTCTAACTCTTACAATGATTCTACCTTGTCTTCTGTGATGGGTTTCTGAACAAGAGAGACAAGATCTATGATGGAAATGTATACTTTGGGATGAGTCGCCCTGTCGTCTATTGATTTCTGCATTGTGTTCAACTATCTGTTTTGTGATTGTTTCTTTTTTGAAATTTTATTTTTTATTAGATCTATTTCTTTATATATTTCAAATGTTATTCCCTTTCCCAGTTTCTTGTCCATAAGCCTCCAATCCCCAACTCCTCACCCATATGGGTGTTCCCTGCATCCACACACTTTATCACACCCCCTGACATTCCCCTGCACTGGGGGTCATACCTTGGGAGGACCAAGGGCTTCCCCTACCACTGGTGCCCCAACAAGGCTATTCTCTGCTACCTATGCAGTTGGAGCCCAGGGTCAATCCATGTATAGTCTTAGAGTAGTGGTTTAGTCCCAGGAAGCTCTGGTTGGTTGGCATTGTTGTTCTTACAGTGTTGCAAGCCCCTTCAGCTCTTTCAGTCCTTCCTCTATTTCCTGCAAAGGGGGTGCTGTTCTCAGTTCAGTGGTTTGCTGCTAGCACTCGCGTCCATATTTGACATGCTCTGGATGTGTCTCTGAGGAGAGATCTATATCCGGTCCCTTTCAGCATGCACTTTTTAGCTTCATCAATCTTATCTAATTTTGGTGGCTATATATATATGGGCCACGTGTGGGGCAGGCTCTGAATGGCCATTCCTTCAGTCTTTGCTATAAATTTTACCTCGATTTCTCCTCCTATGGATCTTTTTGTTTCCCCTTTTAAGAAATGGAGGCATCCACATTTTGGTCATCCTTTTCCTTGAGCTTCCTGCACTCTGGGGAATCTATCTTGGGGAATTCGAGCTTTTGGACTAATATCCACTTATCAATGAGTGCATACCAATTGTTTTTTTCTGTGATCAGGTTACCTCACTCAGCGTGATATTTCTAGTTCCATCCATTTGCCCATGAATTTCATGAAGTCATTGTTTTTGATAGATGAGTAGTACTCCATTGTGTAGATCTTACACAATTTTTAATCCATTCCTCTGTTGAAGCACATCTGGATTCTTTCCAGCTCTGGCTATTATAAATAAGACTAGTATGAACATAAAGAAGCATGTGTCTTTGTTGTATATTGGGCATCTTTTGAGGTTATGCCCAGGAGAGATATAGCTGGGTCCTAAGGTAGTAGAATATCCAATTTTCTGAGGAACGTCCAGACTGATTTCCAGAGTGGTTGTACCAGTTTGCAGTCCCACAAACAATGGAGGAGTATGCCTCTTTCTCCACATCCTTGCCAGCATCTGCAGTTGCCTGAATTTTTTATCTTAGACATTCTGACTGGCGTGAGGTAGAATCTCAGGTTTCTTTTGATTTGCATTTCCTTCATGACTAAGGATGCTGAACATTTCTTTAAGTGCTTCTCAGACATTCGATATTCCTCAGCTGGGAATTTTTTGTTAAGCTCTGTACCCCATTTTTAGTAGGATTATTTGGCTCTCTGGAGTCTAACTTCTTGAGTTCTTTGTAAATTTTAGGTGTAGGATTGGTAAAGAACTTTTCCCCATCTCTTGGTTGCCGTATTGTCCTAATGACAGTGTCCTTTGCCTTACAAAAGCTTTGCAATTTTATGAGGTTCCATTTGTCGATTCTTGATCTTAGAGCATAAGCCATTGATGTTTTGTTCAGGAAATTTTCCCCAGTGCCCATCTGTTCGAGACTGTTCCCCCATTTATTTTTTTTATTAGTTTGAGTCTATCTGTGAAGATCCTTGATCCACATGGAATTAAGCTTTGTACAGGGTGATAAGAATGGATCAATATGTATTATTTTATATACTGACCACCAGTTGAACAAGCACCATTTGTTGAAAATGCTATCTTTTTTCCATTGGATGCTTTTAGCTCCTTTGTCAAAAATCAAGTGACCGTAGGTAAGTGGGTTCATTTCTGTGTCTTCAATTCTATTCCACTGATCTATCTGTCTGTCTCTGTACCCATACTATATAATTTTTATGACATTGCTCTGTAATGCTACTTGAGATCAGGGATGGTGATTCCTCCAGAAGTTCTTTTATTGTTGAGGATAGTTTTTGATATCCCGGGTTTTTTTGTTATTCCAGATGAATTTGCAAATTGATCTTTCTATCTCTATAAAGAATTGAGTAGGAATTTTGATGGGGATTGCATTGAATCAGTAGATTGCTTTTGGCAAAATGGCCATTTTTACTATATTACTCCTGCCAATCCATGAGCATGGGAGATCTTTCCATCTTCTGAGATCTTCTTTAATTTCTTACTTCAGAGACTTGAAATTCTTGTCATATACATCGTTCACTTGCTTGGTTAAAGTCACACCAAGATATTTTATAGTATTTGGGACTTTTGTGAAGGGTGTCATTTCCCTAATTTCTTTCTCAGCCTGTTTATCCTTTGAGTAGAGGAAAGTTATTGATTTATTTGAGTTAATTTTTTACCCCAACACTTTGCTGAAGTTGTTTATCAGGTTAAGTAGTTCTCTGGTGGAACTTTTGGGATCACTTCAATATACTATCATATCATCTGCAAATAGTGATATTTTGATTTATTTTCCCTTCCAATTTGCATCATTTTGACCTCTTTTCATTTTCTTATTACTCTGGCTAGGACTTCGAGTACTATACTGAGTAAGTAGGGAGAGAGTGGGCAGCATTGTCTAGTTCCTGATTCTAGTAGGATTGCTTAAGTTTCTCTCCATTTATTTGATGTTAGCTACTGGTTTGCCGTATATCGTTTTCACTATGTTTCAATATGGGCCTTCTATTCCTGATCTTTCCAGGACTTTTATTATGAAGGGGAATTGAATTTTGTCAAATGATTTCTCAGCCTCTAATGAAATGATCATGTGGTTCTTATGTTTTAGCTTTTTTATATATTAGAGTATGATGATGGATTTCCTGCATCCCTGGGATGAAGCCTACCTGATCATGATCAATGATCATGTTCATGTGTTCTGAGTTTCAGTTTACAAGAATTTTATTGAGTATTTTTCCGTTGATATTCATAAGAGAAATTGGTCTGAAGTTCTCTTTCTTTTTTGGGGTCTTTGTGTGGTTTTAGGTACAAGAGTAATTGTGGCTTCATAGAAGGAATTTGGCAGTGCTCCTTCTCTTTCTATTTTGTGGAATAGTTTGGAAAGTATTGGTATTGGGTCTTCTATGAGGTCTGATAGAATCTGCACTAAACCCATCTGGTTCTGGGCTCTCTTTGGTTGAAAGACTTTTAATAACTTCTTCTATTTCTTTAGGAGTTATTTATTTAGATGGTTTATTTGTTCCTGATTTAACTTTCGTACCTGGTATCTATCTAGAAAGTTGTCCATTTTCTCCAGATTTTCCAGTTTTGTTGAATATAAGCTTTTGTAGTAGGATCTAATGTTTTTGTTTTTTTTTTCAATTTCCTCAGATTCTGTTGTTATGTCTTCCTTTTCATTTCTGATTTTGTTAATTTGTATATACTCTGCGTGCTCTCTGGTTAGTCTGGCTAAGGATTTATTTATCACTATTTTCTCAAAGAACCAGCTCTTGTTCTGTTGATTCTTTGTAAAGTCCTTTTCATTCTACTTAGTTGACTTTAGCCCTGAGTTTTATTATTTCCTGCCTTCTACTCCTCATGAGTTTATTTATTTCTTTTTGTTCTAGAGCTTTTAGGTGTGCTGTCAAGCTGCTGATATATGCTCTCTCCTGTTTCGTTTTGTAGTCACTCAGAGCTATGAGTTTTCCTCTGAGCACCTCTCACATTGTGTCCCATAAGTTTTGGTATGTTGTATCTTCATTTTCATTAAATCTAAGAAGTCTTTAATTTCTTTCTTTATTTCCTTTTTGTCCAAGTTGTCATTGAGTAGAGCATTGCTCAACTACCATGTATATATGGGCTTTCTGTCATTTTTCTTGTTTTTGAAGACCAGCCTTAGTCCGTGGTGATCTGGTAGGGTGCTTGGGTAATTTCTATCTTCCTGTACCTGTTGAGGCCTGTTTTGTGACCAATTGTATGGTCAATTTTGCCATACAATTTGCCTTAGTACTGTGAGGTGCTAAGAAGAAGGTACATTCATTTGTTTAGGATGGAATGTTCTATAAATATCTATTAAATCCATTTGGTTCATAACTTCTGTTAGTTTCTCTATGTCTCTGTTTAATTTCTGTTTCCATGATCTGTCCATTGATGAGAGCAGGGTGTTGAAATCTACTATTATCATGTGAGGAGCAATGTGTGCTTTGAGCTTTAGTAAGGTTTCTTTTGTGAATGTAGGTCCCCTTGAATTTGGAGCATAGATATTTAAGATAGAGAGTTCATCTTGGTGGATTTTTTCCTTTGTGGAATATGAAGTGTCCTTCCTTATCTTTTTTGATGATTTTGGTTGAAAGCCAATTTTATTTGATATTAGAATAGCAACTTAAGCTTGTTTCTTTTGGCCATTTACTTTGAAAGTTGTTTTCCAGCCATGTACCCTGAAGTAGTTTCTGTGTTTCTCTGAGGTATGTTTCCTGTATGCAGCAAAAAGCTGGGTCCTCTTTACATATCCAGTTTGTTAGTCTATGTCTTTTTATTGGAAAATAGACTCTGTTGATGTTAAGAGATATTAACGGATTGTGATTGTTACTTCCTGTTACTTTGTTGTTAGATGTGGAATTACGGTTGTGTGTCTCTCTTTTGGTTTCATTGCAAGAAGATTATATTCTTGCTTTCTGTGTGGCATATTTTCTATCCTTGTGTTGGAGTTTTCCATCTTTTATCATTTGTAAGACTGAATTTGTAGAAAGATATTATGTAAATTTGGTGGTGTCATGGGATATCTTGATTTCTCCATCTCTGTTATGTGAGAGTTTTGCTGGACATAGTACATTGAACTGACTTTTGTGTTCTCTTACAGTCTGTATGATATCTGTCCAGGATCTTCTGGCTTTCATAGTCTCTGGTGAGAAGTCTGGTGTAATTCTTATTGGTCTACCTTTATATGTCACTTGGCCTTTTTCCCTTACTGCTTTTTAAATTCTTTCTTTGTTTTGTGCATTAGGTGTTTTAACTATTATGTGGTGGGGGGAATTTCTCTTCTGGTCCATTCTACTTGGAGTTCTGTAGGCTTCTTGTATGTTTATGGACATCTATTTCTTTAGGTTAGGGAAGTTTTCTTCTATAATTTTGTTGAGTATATTTACTGGTCCTTTAAGTTGGGAGTCTTCACTCTCTTCTATATCTATTATCCTTAGGTTTGATCTTCTCGTTGTGTCCTGGATTTCCTGGATGTTTTGGGTTAGGAACTTTTTGTGTTTTACATTATCTTTGATGGTTGTGTCTATGTTTTCTATGGCATCTTCTGCCCCAGAACTTCTCTTTTCTATCTCTTCTATTCTATTTGTGATACTTGTATCTATGACTCTTCCTTAGGTTTTCTATCTCCAGAGTTGTCTCCCTCTGTGCTTTCTTTTTTTCTATTTCCATTTTAAATCCTGGATGGTTTTATTCAATTCCTTCACCTGTTTTGTGGTATTTTTCTGTAATTCTTTCAGGATTTTTGTGTCTCCTCTTTAAGGGCTTCTACTTGTTTACTTGCGTTTCCTGCAATTCTTTAAGGGAGTTATTTATGTCCTTCTTAAAGTTCTCCATCATTATCATAAAATGTGATTTTAAATCTAAATCTTGCCTTTCCAGTGTGTTTGGATATCCAGTATTTTCTTTGGTGGGAGAACTGTGTTCTGATGATGCCATGCAGTCTTGGTTCCTCTTGCTTAGGTTCCTGTGCTTTCCTCTTGCCATTGGGTTATCTTTGGTGTTTATTTGTCCTGCTGTTTCTGAGATTAGCTTGACTGTCTTGTAGGCCTCTGTGTCAGCACTCCTGTAGAACTGCTTTCCTGTTTTCTTTCAGCCTTTTCTAGGAACAGGTACTCTGCTCTCAGGTGTGTAGGCACTCCTGGTGACTGGCTTTTAGCTCTAGGCATGGGCCGGAATCAGAAGGATCCTGCCCCTGACTGCTCCCAGGTCCTTGCACCCAGAGGGCACAGTTGGCATTAGGCGATTCCCTCTTGTGTAGGGAATTGGGCAGAGGGTAGTCTCCTCTGATTTCTCAGGAGTGTCTGCACTTCTGGGGGTCTAGCTCTCTAACTCATGGGATTTGGGTGGAGGGAGCTGTTTGACTGGTTCAGTTCAGTCCTGGTCACAAACCAGAACCACAGGCACTGGCGGCTGACTGTTGCTATATTCCTCTGTCTAGAGGCATTGTGCAGTTTCCTCCTGGACCAGGGATATGCACAAAGGTGTACAGAAATGGCAGTCTGTCCTGCGGTCTCAGGATGTCTGCATTTCTGAGTTTGTGTAATTCTTTCTATTTGCTTTAAAAAGACCCTCTTTAATAAAAGGTGATAGCGAAATTTTGTGTAGCTTTAAAGGTAAAATTTAGGATATAGTAATTATGCTCTTCTAGGTTCATAATATGGCTGATTCCAGGAAGCTGACTAGGTTTCCAGGACAAGGCACAACTTTCCTCCTGTTTGAATATGACACTAAAGTCCAATTAGACAGATGTTGGTTGGTGTCAAAGTGTGAGTGTCACTTCTTCTATAAATATACAAGACAATTTATACATGTCTTTTGTTTTGCTGATAATTGTGTCTCATGGGTATTGCATCTGAATGGGACTATTCATTTGCATTGTTTCCTTGGCAGTTTGCATAGCTTTTTCTGGAACTATGGAAACTAGACTAAAGGAAATAGACTTTCAGGTCAGATCCAGCTCAGATTCATTGAGCACACACCTGAAAGAGATGTCTCCTCTTCCTGAATTTACCAGTAGCAAATAATTTAACATTGAGAGATGTGGTCACCACAGCCCTCTTGCATTTAGAGATGGCAATTGATGAGCCCACATTTATGTGGACCCACTATAGGCATGCATAAATGTTATGAATTTCTGACAACAATTATTGTGTATTGCTCTAAAATGGCACTGCAATCCTTTCTCACTGTCTCTGATGCTATAATTGTTAATGCCTCCTTTTCTGTAATATCCTTTGAGCCTTAGAAGGAATGGTTAAAATTAAAATAAAGAAAAAAGAAAAAGAAAACATCAGGCACTCAGCAATGTAATCTTATAGCTTTTGTTGTTGTTCTTGTTTTGTTTTCATGTTTGCTTTGTTTTGTATATGTTTTTGTTTTCTTCAAGACAAGATTTTTTTGGGGGGTGGAGGGTAACCTTAGCTGTCCTGAAACTCACTCTGTAGATCAGGCTGGCATTGAGTTTAGAGATCTGCCTGCTTCTGCCTCCCAAGTGCTGAGATTAAAGGCATGTGTCACCGCCACCCAACATGCTTAGAACTTTATAAAAGCCTTATAACTTTATAAAAGTCTCTGTATTTAGCACAGTTCACTTGCGAGAGAATCTTCTCTTATTAAGGTTAACAGTGTCTATTTTCTGTGTATAATACACACACATACATATATTTACATGGATACAACATATACATATATGCATACAACATATACATACATGTGTGTTTAGGGTAATTTGACATTATATTAATTTAGCTAAATAGCAGAATTAAGTTTGTTCTTAGTGGCTAATAACCTTACCCCATGGGATTTGTATAGTCTCAGATTTGTCTTTCCTTCTGCATGTAGTCCTAAAATTCCAACATTAGACATTTGATTGCCCCTATAACAATTGTGGCACAATTTCTCAAGTGGCCATATCTCACTTGAATGGCTGATTTATAGTTTGAAGGGATCACAGGTGGGTAAGAGCATCGGTACTTTACACTTCTGTCAGCAGCTTTCATAGTACATTACTGTACTGGAAAGCTATCTCATAGAAAGGAAATGTCAAGCTTACTTCCAATTTGATTTTGGTATGTCATGAATTAACCTGTGTTATGTCTTTAACAATAGTGTCTATCACCTCTCTCTGGTAAGCATAGAAAAGGAATGACAAGATCCTGTATTGTTTGGCAGCTTTCTATTTTGTCCCTGGCCAATAACTCATAATGAAAATGTGATACACATGCATAACATAATTTTACTCAGGTGGGAAAGAATAAGGTCATAAAGTGAGTAACAATGGGAAAAATATACTGAATTGGGTACCATAAAAAAGAATAAACCCATTTTCTCTTTCAGATACATCCTACACACCCTGTCTTGACAATTAGACAGAAAATTAGAAAAATGGAAGGAAAGTATGAAAGGACAGAGTGGTAATTGTAGGGATAATGGTTCAAACAGAGTTGGATTGGTAGATAGGGAAGATGAGGGAGAAAGATGAAGTTTAATCAAAATGAAAAAACATGAGTGAGCCATTCAGAGAGTTAATATATTTAATCAAACTTAAACATTATCACTTCTTTAAAAGTAAGAAAAAATGGTAGTTGGAAAGGAAATACTCAGCCTCCTTAGGAAAAAAGCTCTTCCAACTTGTATGTGATATATAACACATAATATATAATTTATAATTTATAATGTATAATATAATATAACATATTACCATAAGTTACTTCTAATATAGAGTAATATATTATATTTCTAAATATACAAATATACTGTATATATAAAGATTTGTATCTTTACAATACATAACAGAAATAGGGATGACTTCAGGATGAGTAACTTAAAGAACTGAATGAATAGATGACTCTAATCAGTAGTTTTATAGTTTCTTCTAATTTTGTTTGTGAAATTTATGTTTATATTTACTGATGAATTTTTTGGATATTTTTTATTTACATTTCAAATGTCATTCCCTTTTCCAGATTTCCCAGCCATAAGCCCCTATCCCATATCCCTCCTCTTTTTCTATAAGGGTGTCCCCCTCCCAAACCACCCACTATTCCTGCCTCCCCTTGCACATTCCCCTGCACTGGGGCGTCTACCCTTGGCAGGACCAAGGGCTTCTCCTCCCATTAGTGCCCAACAAGACCATCCTCTGCTATATATGTTGCTAGAGCCATGGGTCTGTCCACGTGTAGTCTACGGGTACTGTTCTAGTCCCTGGGAGCTCTGGTTGGTTGGTATTGTTGTTCTTATGGGGTTGCAAACCCCTTCACCTCCTTTAATCCTTTCTCTAATTCCTCCAATGGGGACCCCATTCTCAGTTCAATGGTTGGCTGCTAGCATTTGCCTCTGTATTTATCATGCTCTGGCTGAGCCTCTCAGGAGGCAGCTATTACCAGGCTCCTGTCATCATGTACTTCTTGGCTTCATAGATATTATCTAGTTTTGGTGGCTGTATATAACTCCAAGTGGGACAGGCTCTGAATGGCCATTCCTTCAGTCTCTGCTCCAAACTTTGTCTCCATATCCCCTCCTAGGAATATTTTTGTTCCCCCTTTTAAGAAGGACTGAACTATTTTATCATGTATTTTTCTGTAAGCTTGTCTTTAGAGTTTCTACTTCTCTAAGCGGTTTATTTAATATTCATTTTTAAATACTTAAACTTTTGCTTTTATTCGTATGCACATGTGTATGTCACTGTGTATCTGTCACATTTGTTCAGGTTTCTGCAGAGGACAGAAGAGGGCATTGGATCCCCTGGAGCTGGAGTTACAGACAGGTATGCATTGCTCAACATCGGTGCTGTGAACCAAATTAAGATCCTCTGCAAGATCATCAAGTGCTGTCCCTGTAGCCCAGAGTTTTACCATTGTGGAAGGAAATTTCTTCTGCTTTCCAGTCATTCATGTTAAGTGAGCTCTTACTGTCTTCAACGTAGTTCTCAATATATGAAGTGATAGGTTCTTCTTTCATAATTAAAGGAGTATATTTAAATATCAAACTGCATGGATCTCATATAATTTATTAATAAACTAAATAACATGGCAGGAGTTTTGTTGTTGTTGTTATTGTACATAGAAAACCCATGACTGCTCTATTATAAGCTAGCAAATAATCAACATGTGAGCATAGTTCAAGAAATACTCTGTCATATCATTGCAAAGTATGTTTTTATTTTTTTCCTTCCACACAATTAAATACATTCTGTCTGTTTGAAGAGGAAGTAGAGAGATCACTAGCTAGCTCATTATTCTGGATATTTACTTCTGATTATTTACATCTGATTTCTCCTCCAGCAGAGATAGCAACATGAGTCAGCCCCAGATTGGAGAACATTTCCAGACTCCAGGCATCTGCCAGGTGGCATCACTCATTCCCAGAGGAGTGGCCAGGGCACACTGCAGGGGTTGTCGGCTCTCTCGGTCTTCTATGTGCGCTGCTTTCTCTCTGCTTTGTTTATCGTGTACATTATTTTATATGCCCTACACTGAAAGTGTCACGAATATTTCATCTTTTATCATTTATCTCTCTTTATATATTCTAAATTTTCAAACCTATTAGTAAAATCAAATTTTCTGGATACTATTTACTTAAGCTTTGAATCTCATGAATTTTTTGAGTTTTTCTCAGGAACTTTTTGAATCCCTTTCTGTCTCCATTTACCCGTTTATATAAAGATCTGCTGTTTACTTTTTTGAAATTTTATTTTTAACTAATTTAAGGACTATTTTATGAATCACTGGTAAATAGTTTGTTAACTTAAAAGTGTTCCATAGTTTATTATTTTTATATTTTTTATATTTCTGAGTTTATGCTTTAATTGTTCCTAACTTCAAAATCTCCTTCCTTTCTGGTAACTTCAAATTTCTCCTAGATCAGCATTTTTGTTTCTGTTGTGAACAAGGTCATGCATTTTTTTGTATCATTGTGTCTAGGTTCTTTCCTTCAACACAATACTGAACAGTTCCCTTAGTGCTGTTACTGAGGACAGAGATTTCTAAGGCAGCATTTCATTGCATTTCCACGAATCATTTATTCACTGAGAGATAGGTACAGATCCTGGCTACTGTTGCGAAGAGCTGGAAAAGCATGAGCAGCAAGAACAATGTTTAACTTACATTGTTACCGATCACAGAGATTTTAGTAGATTTTTTCATTTCTTTCTAATTCACCTATATTATTATTACCTTTGGGTAAAATTATTTCTTATAATACCCATTTACTTCTCTTCCAATGACCATATAGTCAGTAGTGATTTCTTCTTTCATGTGTCTGGTATTAATAGTTGACATAACATCATTTTTACATTATTAGCTTGAATAAAACTTTATCAATCTCATGTATTTTTAATTTTCATTGAAATCAACCTTTGATCTTTTTAATTCTTTGTTCTGTTTTAAATTAATGATTTCTACTCCAACTTTTGTTACATTTTCTCCTTTGTGCAATTTATTCTTAGATTTTATTGTTCTCCTCTAACCAATACCTGAACACATACACATATGCAGACACATACACACACACACACACACACACACACACACACATTCACATACATTCACACACACCCATATGCATATACATCTGTAAGTGGGAAGGTACATTGTGTATGCTTGTGTGTGTGCTTGGGTGTATGTGTGTGTAGGTGTGTTTGTATGTGTGTGTGGATGCGTGTGCGTGCATGCATGCATGTGTGTGTGTGTGTGTGTGTGTGTGTGTGTGTGTGTGTGTGTGTGACATTGTGTAGAGAGGGGAACAACCTCAAAAATCATACCTTAGTAGCTGAACTCCAGTTATGTCCTTGTTGACCCTAACCCATTCTGAGATTACCAGCTGGCAGCCTGAACTTAAACTCACATATCTATGCTTGTGTAGCAAGCACTGTGCTGACTGGCATGCCTCCATGACTCTTTATTTTGCCTTTTCATTTCCATTTTAATTCTAATCAGCATGTTTCATAAGAATTTTATGTTTTATATTGAAGAATGTGATCAATTTATGTGAATGTCCTATGTAAGCTTTAGAGGAAGTTTTTGGATGATTCTTGGATAGATCTTCTCTAAATGTCAATTAGAACTTGTTGACGGATGGTGTTGATGGTTTCAACTCTATCTTCAATGATTTATTGCCTGCTGGTTTTATCAGCTGTGGGTGGATGTCAAATTCATGGTTTTGACTGATCTGCTTATTTTTTTATTAATTAAATACTTACTTTTTAAAATCCAGATTCTATTCCCCTCCCGGTCCACCCTCCAACTGTTCCACATCTCATACTTCCCGCTCCCACACGCCTGTCTCCTTCCCACCCATCCCACAATACATCTAAACACCCTGGAGCCCCCAGTCTCATGAGGGTTAGGTGCATGTTCTCTCACTGAACCCGGACCCGACAGTCCTCTGCTGTATATGTGTTGGGGGCCTCATAGCAGCTGGTGTATGCTGCCTGGTTGGTGATCCAGTGTCAGAGAGACCTTGGGGGTACAGGTTAATTGAGACTGCTGGTTGTCCTACAGGATCTCTTTCCTCCTGAGTTTCTTCCAGCTTTTCCCTAATTCAATCACAGGAGTCAAATACTTGCCTTTGACTCTTTCACCTGATTCTTGGATCCTTTGGAGGGCAGCCATGATAGGCCCCTTATTGTGAGCTCTCAATAGCCTCGGTAATAGTGTCAGACCTTGGGAACTTACCTTAAGCACGATCCCACTTTGAGCCTGTAGCTGGACCTCCTTTTCCTCAGCCTCTTCTCCATTTCCATCCTTGCAGTTCTTTCAGACAGGAACAATATGGGTAAGAGTTTTTGATTGTGAAATAGCAACCCCATTCCTTACTTGATGCCCCATCTTTCTGCTGAAGGTGGGCTCTACAAGTTCCTGCTCCCACTGTAGGTCATTTCATCTAGGGTCCTGCCCTTTGAGTCCTGAGAGGCTTTCATCTCCCAGGTCTCTGGTACATTCTGGGGGGTACTCCCTACATCCTATCTCCTGAGGTTGCCTGTTTCCATTCTTTCTGCTGACCCTAGGCAGCTTCACTCCTTTCCTCCCAAGATTATGTTCAACTCTTCCCACCCTGTCCACTTTCCCTCCAAGGTCACTCTCCCTCCCTCCAAGTTCTTCTCTCTCCCAAGTAGGATTGAGGTATCCTCACTTAGGCTCTGACTGGTGTAAGGTGGAATCTCAGGGTGGTTTTGATTTTCATTTCTCTAATCATTAAGGACTTTGAGCATTTCTTTAAGTGCTTCTCAACCACTTTAGATTCCTCTGTTGTGACTTCTTGGTTTAGTTCTATAACATATTTTTAATGGGTTGTTTCATTTTCTTGGATGTTATCTTCCTGAGTTCTTTATATATTTTCAATATTAGCCCTCTATTAGATGTGGGGTTAGTGGAGATATTTTCCAAGTCTGTAGGCTGCCAATTTGTCATATTGACTATGTCCTTTGCCTTACAGAAGATTTCCAGTTTCATGAGGTCCCATTTATCAGTTCTTGATCTTAGAGCATGAACCATTGGAATTCTGTTTAGGAAATTTCCCCCTGTGCCAATGGATTCAAGGCTCTTTCCCACTTTCTCTTCTATTAGATTGACTGCCTCTGGTTTTATGTTGAGTTCCTTGATATACTTGGACTTGAGCTTTGTGCACAGTGACAAATATGAGTCTATTTTTCCTTTTTCTACATGCATAGAGCCAGTTAGACTAGCTTCATTTATTGAAGATGCTTTCTTTTTTCCATTGTATATTTTTGGCTCCTTTGTCAAAGAACAAATGTGTATTAAGTGTGAGGTTTTATTTCTGGGTCTTCAGTCTATTCCACCGATTAGCCTGTCAGTCTCTGCACCAATACCATGCAGTTATTATCACTAATGCTCTGTAGCAGAGCTTGAGACCAGGGATGGTGCTCCCCCCCCAGCCATTCTTTTATTACTAAGAATTGTTTTCAGATATTCAGAAATTAAAGATGTTTCTACATTCTGTTAAATTGGCACATTACAGTGAGCGTTACCTCTTTTATCACTAGTCCTGTTACCCTCTTATGCTCTCTTTTATCTGAAAACAACGTAGCCATTCAAATTTTCTTTTATCAGACTTAATAGACCATATCTTTGTGCCATTGTATTAAAAACTCTGTCTCTTGTTCATTTCGATCTCATTTTATTTTAATGTGTGCACAATATGTGTGGGGCTGTGCATGTGTGCAAGAGTTCTTAGAAGCCAAAAGAATGTGTTGGCTCTACTGAAAGTGTGAAGCACCAGAGATTGTGTCCGGGACTTGAACTCTGGTCTTCTGCCAGAACAAGTATTTTCAGGCACTAAAGCCACCTCTTAAGCCCAGACTCGGTATTTCAATGATATTTCTCCATAATTTGCATTTAACATGTGCATCAATGTTATTGGTTGATTATGTATGTATTTTGTACCTTGTATTTTAAAACTATTTTTTATTTATTATGTATGTTGTCTCTTTTAATATTTATTACTCTTTCTACATTTTTATTTAATTGTGGATTTTAGCTTTTATCTCTTGTTATGAATAATCTCATTATAGTAGTGGCATATGTTGAAGAAAAGGAAGTATGTATTTCCATAATTAGTATCAACCCTGAATCGAATATTTTCTATTTCCTGCAAGCTTAGGGAACTTAGTATAAACTGAACTCTATGATGAATATTATGAAAGTTTTTTCCTTTTATATAGTTTTTATTTTCATTTATTATTAAGGAAGTGATAAAGGATGAAGTCAAAGTCGTGTGTATTTATTTTATTTGTAATTAGAGGAAGAAATATTGCTTGAATTTGTTCCTTCACAGTATTTAATCAATATTTTAAGATTTATTTTATTCTTTCTGTTTCTTTCCTTGTCAAAAATGGGTTCAAAATACACATAATATATCTTGATTAAGAGATCTCATCCCTCTACTCCTCCCAGTTCCTCTTCACCTCCCCTCCCACCTGGATCCTGATTTCTGTCTGTCAATAGAAAGAACATGTTTCTAAGAAATAATAAATATACCAAAATAGAATATGAACAGATAAAAACAAAAATTGTCACATCAGACTCTGACAAAGCCAATGAACAGAAGAAAAAGTGCCCAAGAGAAGGCACATGAATCAGAGACTCACTCATTTACACACTCAGGAATCTCATAAATACATGAAACTGAAAGCTATAACATATGTGCAGAGGACCTGACACAGACCTGAGCAGACCCTGTATGTGCTGCCTCAGTCCCTGTGAGTTAGTATAAGTTTTGCTCATGTTGCTTTAGAAGGCCTTGTTTTCTCCCTATCCTCCATCCCCTCCAGCTCCTTCTGTCAGCCTCCCCTTTACAGGGTTTCTAGATATCACATTTACGACTGGCTGAACCAATGTCTCACACTTTTTGCATAATGTCTGGCTGTGGGTCCACCTATGTTCCCATAGGCTACAGGATGAAGTTTTTTTTTTGATGATAGCTGGACAAGGCATTGACTTATGAGTATAGCAAAATATTGACATGCATCATTTTATCACTATGTTGATTTTGTTTTTGTTTCATTCTTTTTTATATAGTAGCATTTGGTGTTTCCATAGGTCCAGGACTATTTGATCTCTGGTTTTTGGTCATGCAAGTAGTGAGTTGCTTCTTGTGAAGTGGGGCTTAAGTTAAATCAATTATTGCTTGGTTATTCCCACAAGCTTTGTGTGCCAAAATAGCATATCTTGCAGGCAGAACATTATTGTAGATCAAAGAGTTTATGGATGGCTTATTGTTTACATTTTTTCTGGGTGCATACAGAGTATCCTCCTGGACTGAAGACCATAGACCATAGGGGTGATGGCTCAATACCAGCACCAGCTCTATTTCCCCTTCTTCTGAAAGTTTGGTGGTTGTTCTCTTCAATAATGAGGTTTTATTGTCAGGTTGTGCATAGCATTCTACTATATTAACAGCAACCAATTCTGGTTGATAGGAGATTTCCATTGGAGCCCTTTGACTGATGGCTCAATTATAAGAACCCAATCCAAGTACTGGAAGTTTTGTTTGGTAACAAGGAATGGCCAGTTGAGATCCCAGTTCCCGCCAATTTTTGCCAATATAATTTAAATTGACATCACATATGTATATATTTTAGGGAGTTTCTATTGTATTAGGTTTCCATGCGGCCCCTCAAGTGCCCCTTAATTTAAGTTGTCCTTCTTCTTCTTCTTCTTCTTCTTCTTCTTCTTCTTCTTCTTCTTCTTCTTCTTCTTCTTCTTCTTCTTCTTCTTCTTCTTCTTCTTCTTCTTCTTCTTCTTCTTCTTCTATTGGTTATTTTATTTATTTGTCATCCCCCTCCCAGGTTTTCCCTTTGCAAAACTCCTATCCCATTTCCCTACCCCTGCTTCTATGAAGGTGGTTCCTCACCCACCTACATTCTCCTGCCTTACCGCCCTTGCTTTCCCCTACTTTAGGGCATCCATTTTCCACAGGACCAAGGGCCTGATCTCCCATTGATTCCAGAGAAGAACATAAGCAGCTAGAGCCATGGATCCCTCCTGGTGTATTCTTTGGTTGGTAGTTTAGCTCCTGGGAGTTCTGGATGGTATGGTTGGTTGATATAGTTGTTCTTCCTATGGGGTTGCAAACCCCTTTTGCTTTTTCAGTCCTTCCCTAAACTCTTCCATATGGGTCCCCATGAACAGTCTGACTGTTGGCTGTGAGCATCTGTATCTGTATGTGTCAGGCTCTGGCAGAGTCTCTCATGGGACAGCTGTATCAGCCTCCTGTCAGCAAGTGATTCTTGGGATCAGCAATAGTGTCTGGGTTTAGTATGAGATGGGGCAGTCTATGGATGGCAATTTCTTCAGTCTCTTCTCGACTTTTGTCCCTAAATTTCCTTTAGACAGGAGCAATACTGGGTTAATATTTTTGAGATGGGTATGTGGCCATATCCCACAACCAGGAGCAATGCCTCACCTCTGGATATGGTCTCTAAAGGTTTTCTCTCCCCTTCATTGGGTATTTCAGCTAATGTCATCCCTGTTGGGTCCTAGGAGCCTCTTACTTTCCTGACTGGCATCTGAGACTTTCTAGTGGCTACCACCAGTTCCCCATCACCCACTGATACACAGCTTCAATCAATTTCCTGACCCTCTTGCTTGTGGGATTGCTAGATGATACAACCCCTCTGGAAAACAGTCTGTTTATTCCTCAGAAAACTGGACATAGTATTATCTGAGGTACCAGCTATAGCACTCCTAGGCATATACCAAAGAGATGCACCAACACATAACAAGGACACATGCTCCACTATGTTCATAGCAGCATTATTTATAATAACAAGAGGCTGGAAACAACCCAGATGTCCCTGAACAGAGGGATGGATACAGAAAATGTAGTACATTTACACAATGCAGTACTACTCAGCTAATAAAAGCAATGACTTCATGAAATTTGAAAGCAAATGGATGGAACTAGAAAATATCATCCTGAGTGAGGTAACCCAGTCACAAAAGAACAAACATGGTATCTACTCACTGAGAGGGGGATAGTAGGCAAAAAGCTAGGAATATCCAAGATACAATCCACAGACAACCTGAAGCTCAAGAAGGACAACCAAAATGTGGATGCTTCAGTCCTACTTAGAAGGGGTAACAAAATAATCATAGCGGGTAGAAGAAATGAGAGACTCAGGAGGGAGAGAGTAGGGGGAGAAAGAAGGGAGGTCAGGATTAGGTGTGAGAGAAGACGGGGGGGGGCACATTTCAGCAATCTTTCTCTTGTGTTTCCTCCCTCAACTTTCTTCTCCATTTCCACTTGATACTCCCATTTCATCCCACTCACACCAGCTCACTAAAATCACTATTTGCTTACTCCTTCCTAATGAGTTCTGCATATATCCAAAAGTACCTTATTCTATACTTTACCACTGTGATTCTATGAATTTTAGGTGGTTATCATTGACATAACAGCTAGCATTCACAAATAAGCAAATATATACCATATTTGTCTTTCTAGGTCTGGGATACTTCACTCAGAATGATTTTTTTCTATTTCTATCCATTTAGTACAAACTTTATGATGTCAGTTTTTCCCAATTTTATGAATGTCCCACATTTTCTTTATTCATTCATCTGTTAAAGAACATTTAGGTTGTTTATAATTTCTAGTTATTATGCATAAAGCAACAATAAACATGGCTGAGCAAATGCCTTTGTGGTAGGATTAAGCAATTTAGCACTATTAACTCTCTTTAAGAAACATAACAATATGACACAAACTCTATATGATGTATTTTGTTGTTCATTCATTTCTGTACTTTTTGCTCAGGTTTCTGTTTTATTTAGGAACCGATATCTCAACTTGTTTAATATGTTATTTACTAATTTAGATGATTCTACAATATAGAATTACATTGTATGCTCTGAAACTATACATATTATCTATGAATTTAAAATTATATTAGTTACTTTAGAGTTTAAGGCAACATTTTAATCATATTCAATTTCTCACCTACTGTGTTATTTTTTTAAAGAAACCTAACACTTCAAGATCAAATTGTGCTACTATATATACTTTGATATTGGATCTCTTACTGGACTGTGTTAACTTACCAGGATTAGGTACTTTTGCTACTTTGCTATGAGTAGACACTATCACCAAGGCAATTCTTATAGCAACCAACATTTAATTGGGGCTGGCTTACAGTTTCAGAGATTCAGTTCATTATCTTTGTGGCAGGAAATGGGGCAGCATATGTAGGCGTAGTGCTGGAGTATCCCATATTTCTACATTTTAATCTACAGGCAGCAGAAGTAGTCCGTCTTTCCCCAGCAGCCAGAAGTAGATTTGATCTGCACATTGGGTGGAGCTTCACCATAGGATTCTCAAATCCCACCCCCACAATGACACACTTCCTGTAAAGAGGCCAGACCTCTTCCAATAATGCCACATTCAATGGGCCAAACATACTCAAACCACCACACCCTCTTTGAGAAAAATGTCTATACATCTTTCAGTAGCTAACAATTGTCAATGCCTTGACTAAAGGAAGGATTTGTGCTCAATTTAATTAATATGTCCATACATATTCTGGAATTGGTCAGGCTTGCATTTGTACATGTATCAATTGTTCTTGGATATTTTATCAGTAATAATACAGTATACCACAGGTATATATTAGGAATTTTAAATAAATAAATTCTTTACTAACATTTATGTCCTTCTTGTTTGTCTACCTTACTTTCCTAAATTTCACATTGCTATTAATCAGTTTCAAATTAATTAATAAATGAATAATCTATTTTAATTACCTCTTATGGCTTATATAGTAATATTACATTATGTATTCAACCTTATTTTTATGAAAGCATTCACTACGTTTTCAGAAACTCATTTCTAAAGCAGTATTAATTTTTATTCGATTTTGTATTTACTTACATTTCAAATGTTATCCCCTTTCCCGGTTTCTGGTCCATAAACCCCCTATCCCATCCCCCTACCCCTTCTTCTATAAGGGTGTTCCCCCACCCACCCATCCCTGCCCTGATTCCCCTACACTGGGGGGGAGGGGAGGCATCAAGTCTTCTCCTCCCATTGGAGCCCATTGGTGTAACCATCCTCTGCTAAATATGGAGCTGGAGCCATAGGTCTGTCCATGTGTTCTTTTGGGATGGTGGTTTTATCCCTGGGAGTTCTGATTGGTTGCTATTGTTCTTATGGGGTTGCAAACTTCCTGAACTCCTTCAATCCTTTCTTTAACTCTTCCAATGGGGACCCGGTTCTCAGCTCAATGGTTGGCTGCAAGTGTCTGTCTCTGTATTGGTCAGGCTCTGGCAGAGTCTCTTAGGAGACAGCTATAGCAGGCTCCTGTCATCATGCACCACTTGACCTCAGAAATATTGTCTGGGTTTGGTGGCTGTATGTAAATAGACTTCATCCCCAGGTAGGGTAGTCTCTGGATGTCCTTTCCTTCAGCCTCTGCTCCAAACTTTGTCTCTATATCTCATCCTAGTAATACTTTTGTTCTCCCTTCTAAGAAGAACTTAAACATCTGCACTTTTGTCATCCTTCTTAAGCTTCCTGTGGTCTATGGATTATATCTTGAATAATTTGAGCTTTTGGCCTAATATCCACTTATCAGTGAGTGTGTGGTTTTGGGGGATTTTTTGTTTGTTTGTTTTGTTGTTGTTGTTGTTGATTGTCTTGGGTTTTTGTTTTTTGTTTTTTTGTTTTTTTTTTTTTTTTTGTGATCGCGTTACCTCACTCAGGGTGATATTTTCTAGATCCATCCACTTACCTATGAATTTCATGAAGTCATTGTTTTTAACAGCTGAATAGACTCTATTGTGTAAATGTGTCACATTTTCTGTATCCATTCCTGTTGAGGGACATCTAGTTTCTTTCCAGCTATTATAAATAAGGCTCCTATGAACATAGTAGAACATGTGCCTTGTTATATGTTGGAGCATCTATTGGGTATATGCCCAAGAGAGGTATAGCTGGTTCCTCAGGTAGTACTATGTCCAATTTTCTGAAGAACCTCAAGACTGATTTCCAGAGTGGATGTACCAGTTTGCAATTCCACCAATTATGGAGAAATATTCCTCTTTATTCATATCCTCTCCAGCATCTGTTGTCACCTGAGTTTTTTATCTTAGCCATTCTGACTGGTCTGAGATGAAATTTCAGGGTTGTTTTGATTTTCATTTCCCTGATGATTAAGGGTGTTAAATATTTCTTTAGATGCTTCTCAGCCCCTCGATATTCCTTTGTTTAGCTCTATACCCCAGTTTTTAATAGTGGCACTTGATTCTCTGGTGTATAACTTCTTGTATTCTTTGTAAATACTGGATAATAACCCTCTATCAGATATAGGATTGGTAAAGATCTTTTCCACATCTGTTGGTTGCTGTTTTGTCCTAATGACAGTGTCCTTTGCCTTACAAAAGCTTTGCAATTTTATGAAGTCCCATCTATCCATTCTTGATCATAGAGCATAAGCCATTGGTGTTCTGTTCTGGAATTTTTCTCAGTGACCATGGGTTCAAGGTTCTTCACCACTTTTTCTTCTATTAGTTTGAGTGTATCTGGTTTTATGTGGAGGTCCTTGATCTACTTGGACTTGAGCTATGTACAGGGTTATAAGAATGGTTCGATTGGAATTCTTCTACATCCAGACCAACAGTTGAACCAGCACCACTTGTTGAAAATACTATCTTTTTTCCACTGGATGGTTTTACCTTCTTTGTCAAAGATCAAGTGACCATAGATGTGTGGGTTTATATCTGGGCCTTCAGTTCTATCCCATTGATCTACTTGCCTGTCTCTGTATCAATACCATACAATTTTTATCACTATTTCTCTGTAATACAGCTTAGTATCAGTGATGGTGATTCCCCTAGAAGTTCTTTTATTATTGAGAATAATTTTCACTATTTGGGGATTTTTTTCCATCCCAAATGATTTTGAAGATTGATTTTTCCAACTGTATGAAAAAGTGAGTTGGAATTTTGATGGAGAGTATACTGAACTGTAGATTGCTTTTGGCAAGATTGACATCTTAACAATATCAATCTTGCCAATTCATGAGCATGAGAGATATTTCCATCTTCTGAGATTGTCTTTATTTTCTTTCTTCAGAGCAATAATTTATCATAAACATGTACATTTCAATTCTGTGTAGTATCAAATGTTAGAGTCTCTCTATATAATTCAATAAATATGATCATAATTTTTATTTCTTTGAGAATATTTTTGGAACATGTTTTTAAATATTTCACAGATCTTTATATTTGATTTGTGTTTTCTTTGTTGTATAGATTAGACTTCATTTTATTTTGATTTATGTTTCTAATATAGTTGTTAAAGAGAAAGATCCTTAAATGCTGAGGTGTTTGTAATATGCCTTAATTATTTTTTATTCTCATCATTTGGTTGTTATGATAACTTGTTCAGAACAAGATCTAATTTGGGATTGTATTATTATTACCATCATAATATAATATTTGTTCAAATCTGATACTATCCTGGGGTTATATCAGTTAGATTGACTCTCTAAAGTACTCTGTCTCTTTCTCTCTGTGTCTATCTACCTCTCTCTCTCTCTCTCTCTCTCTCTCTCTCTCTCTCCCCCCCCCCCCCCACACACACACACACACACACACACACAGAAACACACAAAAACACACACATACAAACATACAAAAACACATCTTCTCATTGCCTTTTGTCATACTGAAATAAAAGAATAAACTCAAATATAACATGCACCAATAATAATATTTGGTAAATTGTGAAATTATTTTTAACAATTTTAAATACTTGACACATTGTGACACATTGTATAAAACAAATGTTAAAAATGATACCAAAAACATTGTCAGCAAAAAATTCTCTTTATTTTAGAAAGGAGAAAAAATTTAAAATTCAGAGGAAACATAAATTATATTTGACTGAAGATATATCTTATTTCTTTGACTGTTTTTTATATCAATAAACCACAAAAGAACACAAAATAGAAATGATAATTCAGCTTTGTCTAAAGTAGGCAATAAAATTACCCTATTCCATGTAATGTATCAATAAAATATGTATTCCAGACAGCTCAAAAAATAAATGTGTGCATACATATTATTATTGGTGCAAATTAAAATACTTTATGAATTTATGATGCTAAAAATTTCTTGGGACAGAGTAAATAAATCCTATCTATTTCATTTTGTTAATCAATCATGGATCAAAATATATGAAAAGATATTGCACCAATACCAAGTAAATCAGGAGATATTTTTAGTATCATTATTTTATAAACAAAACACTACAACAAGTAATAAACATTTTATTTGCTTTAGTCAATATGCACAGTCTGCATTTGGCCATGTGTTACATGAAGATACTATACTGATTTATAGAAGAGGTCCAATTTTTCTTATTTATGGTATTACCAAAGTTCTGAACTTCTGAAGATTATTGCATTTTCTACATATCTTATAATCTTCTGATGATCATTATATTTTATGTCTGATGTGAATTGAAGAATAATTAAATATTTTCACACTGTATATTTAGATGCTTAGCTGCATATCACACAGAGTACTCAAATTTAGGCTTTATAATTCCAAGTGTACATTCAAATAATTTCTGCTTTTAACAGATTGCTCAAATTTAATAGTGGATAAACTATAAAAAAAAAACCTGTGTCTCTAATAAGAGTATTTAGAATTCATTACATCAAACAATATGACTGAACATAATCTATTATATATTATATGAAAGAAAATATAATTATTACCTAAATATTATTTTTTTTGTATCATACTGTACTCTAGCCTTGTAAATCTACCTAGACATTTCTTATGGGTTTCTTATGGGTTCATCTTCAAGAGTTTGCCAAATACAAAAATTTATTTCTTTGTGGCAGGCTTAACATCGCTCAGCTTCAAATCACAGTCTAGTTCAAAACTGGCCTATTCTGTGCTGAAATCTATAATAATAATAATAATAATAATAATAATAATAATAATAAATTTTAAAAGAACAAATATTTTTGTACATATAAGTCATGAAAGAAGATAAAGAGATGACCAACAGGCCTAGTTAAGGTTATTTCAAATCTTTAACCATCAAGAAAATGCAAGTTAAAACTTTGTATACATCCTAGCATTATGGAATTATAGCCACTTCAATAGTTTGAAAAAATCCTAAGGTATGTATAAGGGAGAATTGAAAGTATGTAAGCATATTGTTCGAAATTATTAACAGGGGCTTTATGTATTGTTTATAAGACCTTCAAGAGCTCTCTATTGAATCTCATACATGTTTCAAATATAAAAGAAGGAAAGTATATGTTATAGAGTGTACATCCTATCATTTTAATTATATTATGTTCAAATCAAACTAAAGTTCTCCTGTGACAGCTAAATTTGAAAAATGATCACAAGATTATCTTGATTAGATAATGATAATAAAGTAATATGTCAAAGATCACTGAATCTTGTACTTCCCAACTGTAATTTTTATGCTTTCCATGTGTGATCACAAAAGATTTGGTGGCTAGTTATGACATAACTGCACTACTTTCTGCAAATACAGTCAATGATGATCACAAAATTTAAAAAAGGCATCTGAACTCATGAACCACTGAGTAGAAACCACTGATAAGCTGTATTTAAATGTAAATGGCAAATAAAATATGAGAAGCTACAAAATAATCCAAGTTCATGGAGCAAATATTTTACAAGAAGTAGATTTAGGGGCACTCATAAAGTTTTAGGTATGGACCATTTCTAGAGTTCCAGAAGTTAGCTTAACGTATGATATTATTGTGTTGCTATCTCCTTGGAATTGAAAGGTTCTCTCATGGAGGAAAGAGGTTGATTCATATGATTTTTGGGTGTATAAAATGTGTCAGGTTCAGGAAGTCCAAGGAAGTTAAGAGGTGTTAGAGTATCCGGAACTGATAAAATGCCCATGGGATGTTTTCCTAGGCAATCTCAGTAATAACAAATAGCAGGAAAAAGGAATCCTACGGTGGAGCTGCTTGCCCGAAGGTAGAGCAGAGAGCATGAGGGATGTAGTTTTTCTGAGTTGTCCTGTACTTGGAGGAGATGTTATACTTGGAGGATATTTTGGTGATGTGACTGCTGTGTATCATCCATGCCTCTGTAAGTAACCCCAATGATCTCATGGGATCATTTGTTCTGTTATTAGTACTCTAATGAATAAACATGTGTTTACATACAGCTATGGGAACACACATACAAACATAACACACACACACACACACACACACACACAAACACAAACACACACACGGAGGAGTGGCTGAATGAACCAAAAATGAGTTGGAGATGAGCAGTTGCATAGCTTCCATGGTAGATGAATGTGCGACTGATCTACTAGAGGATATAGCATCATTAATGACAATAACATACAGATACCTTACTCCATGGGATACAGAACTGTGTCCTTCGTTTTGTAGTGGAGGTTTTATCTTTCCTGTAACAGAAGGTAAGAATGTCAACCAAAGTAGAACCATTGGAGATTTGAGACTCCTTAGAGAAAATCCCAGGGTGCCTTTCTTTCTCTACAGCATGGGCTAGCATAAATCTTTGAATTGAATCTCAAATTTTAGGATGTCCAAATGCTTATTGAAATAGAGGATATATTGCAATGTTTTGAATAGTATATATTAAGTAGAATCACAAGCATGCTTTAGCAGCATGACATGGACATTGTTGTTGCTGAGTTTACATATGACTGAGTCCCAGAGGTTTTTCTCAGAAAAAAAAATGATGTGGAAGAAGGAAATAAATGTGCAGATCTTGTGGTTGATCTTTATCATTAGCTGAATACCAGGAACAGTGGCGAGAAGGGAAGATGAGACAGACATATTGGCTTAGTATTTCTTGTATCTTGCCAAATATAAGAAAACAGGGATAAAATACATATGTGTGACATAGTCAGCCTGAAAATAAATTTTTAAAAATATGAGTTATGGGACTGTATATAAAATTCTGTTGGTGCGGTGTTTACTTACCATATGCAAGCCTCGTATTCAATCCTAACAACCACATAAACAAGGAATGATTTTATCATTTTAATTTATGGAGGAGAATCAGAAATTGAAGGTATTCTTCATGTACATATGAAATTCAAGGTCAGCCTTTTGTTCATTTCTGTGACAAAAAGCAGAGAAGGGTTCCGTGGATTCATTAGCTTGCAATTTATTAAACATCATTGGGTGGAGAGGGAAAGAATGAGGTGTAAAGGAAGAATTGAAAATACCATACAAGTCTGACTCTTACACATAGGATGAGGAAAATCTATGAGTCACCATAAATACAGGAACATTCATAATGACCACATTAGGAAAATATACAATGAGGTAATATTCTGACTGTGAATTGCTTTAATTATAGACTATTTAAATAAGAAATAAAAACCCTGCCAACACTTTGCTCGGGGATCTTTGTGATAGATATGGAGAGGTAGATGGGATGATATTGATTTCAGTAGAATTAGAGAAATTTCTGCACTGTAATCATTCACTTAGACAATGACAACAAAGCTTGATGTGATGCAAAAGAAGTCTGTTCCTGATAGACAAGATCACTGGAATCACTAGAAAAATGTGTCATCATCGTTTGGGAACAGTCTGAAGATCAAGGACTTGGGGAAATGATAGGAAAGACACTCATTGCAGAGGGAAGACCGGCTAGAAGAGATGTGTGCTGGGTCATGTTAATTTGGCAGGGATCACAGTTCTAGTATTAGACCTTAATTGCTTTACATAGGCATGTGATGGGACATGATATTTATAAAATAGAGAAGATAGTAGCAAATTGGGAAAACTTTAAATAACATGTCTATTGGATTCATTTGTTCCCATAAATGGCTAAGTACGAGGGCTATTTGACAGTCATCTTGGATGCAGTTAAAGCTGAGGAACCAGTTATAGAGACAGACACAGAAGGCTCGAGGACCATTCTGTTCCTCTTTCATTCACAGCCAGAGTGAGAGCTTAAGTCAGCTTTCCAGAGGCCATCAGGTAGAGAAAGATATAAAGTAGATAGACATACAAGCTCTCCAAGACAAAGGTGCTGAGTGGCTCATAAAACATGAAAGTTAGAGAGTTAAATGTGATAGTGTCTTATCAATGCAATTGGTCTATTACTTAATAAAACTAAGAAACAATTGAGAGTAGTGATCGGGTCTTTTTTTGCTACATGTAGCCTTGTGAATGTTTCTTTATCAGTATCTTCCCAGATGTCCAAGACCAATGGTTACCACTTATTCCAGACAGAGTGGGCATATAGAGATCTTACACAACATTTGTAAAAGAAAAAGATATCTGTATCTATGTATTTTATATAATATAATATAATATAATATAATATAATATAATATAATATAATATAATATGGCTATCTTAATGAATGATCTCTTAAGCTAGACATAGCCATGTATGTATGTATGGAATGAACTGTCACAAAAGTTGATAGAAAAATAAATGTTCTCAGGAATATGACACTCTGACATAACATTATTTTCACCCTACCTATGTAGACAACTTTTGTATTTCTTGATCTTGGTCATGTCTCCCATGTATTACATATAATTGACAAGTTCAAAGCTCTTGCTTGTACTAGCTTATTTTCAAAATCTACCATCTCAAATGAAGGTTGCTGATCATCAGATTTAGCTTTTGAATTTAACAAGAGACAAGGGTAAGCTTTGTTCATAGTTATATTTATTTTATATTTTATATTTATTTTATATATATTTTTTCTTTACCTGTTTCATCTTCCAAATAATTCTTAGTCAATCAAGAAAAATATTATCCAGAAATAAATACATGAAAAAAATAATAGTCATGATAGGAAAACTATTTTTACAGCTATGCTTCCTGATCATTTTAAATGCCACAGATTTATTTTCTTCACAAGTGAAATTTCTTTTTTTAATCATGCCTGTATTTTATCTAAAATATTACCCCTGCTCAGAAGAGAAATATAAACTAATATCTGATATAAAATATTCATTTTTTTCACAGACATAGATTAATAGAATCAATGACCTTTCTTAAGAATTCAAATAATTCATTCCAAATAAATCTCAAATTTTCTTTTCTAGCTACCAAGATCACATGTCATCTACCTCCAAAGTGAGATCATTCATTTACAGAAAAAAAGTAAGAAATGACTTAAGGGTACGTTATATACACAACAATCTCATGATGAACGATGGTCTTATAGAATGAACATGTAGTTATGCTTATTTTAATATAAGTCATTTTACCATAAATCAGACACACTTTTGTCCTCTTCAAAGAAAATGAAACATGAACCTTTGCTTTGATGAGATGTGAAGTATAAAAGATGTTAGAAATGAAATTCTGTAAGAACTCTCCATTGACATAGTAACTTTACAGTACACTGAATGGTTTTAAAATGCTTTCAGTCCTTGTTTGTAAAAACAGACAAGAGATAAGATGATGATTAAAGGGAGAAGCATTCTTAAAAAAACAAAATGTACTCTTGTTCTGTACCTCTTGAGAACACAAAGATGTTAAGGTATAGCCTCTGGAAAGATGGAAGATATTACTTTATTTCAATGACTATATTTGTGTTCTGGATTATTCATGTGAATTATCACTTACATTATTTTTAAACACACAAGAGTTCATTAAGAGAAAATATGAGCATAATGCATAGAAAAGAAATAGCAATAAGACACAGAATTTTTTCCACATAATGTTCTTTACTTGTTCCTGTTGCACATACATTATAATCTCTTGTTTTCACAGGGATATCTTAAGAAACTCTGGGCAGTTGGTATGGTTACTTTTGAAAATTCCTTCCAAGTTTCTCTAGTATTCAAGATTAATGAGAATAAATCTCTGCCAATGTAAAAAAAATCCAAACATGGTATTAAAACAGAATAAGATATAGTGTATATCAGAAATACTGTCATGAAAATTTAGGTTATGATGCAAGCATGCCCATAATCATATACAACTTAGTATAAATCCTTCCTATTAATGTTGCCATATAATTATACATACTAATACTTGGAAATGTGTGTGCAGTTTCAGAATGTAAGTATGTATCTATAAATCAATTATTTAAAGCCAATTTTGATTTGTATGGTTCTTATTTAAACTTTATTTCATGTACATATAAATTCCAGTTTTTGTCTGTTCACATATAGTACTTATTGTTTCAGAGAACCAAAGGAGCACAGTGGAGTTTAATTTGATGATGGTTCAATAGAAAGTCTACTGTTCAATCTGCTGACCAGACAGAAACCACTGTGGTTATTACTCCACCCAAAAGCTGGTGTGAAGAAATATGTATTAGTTATTCAGCAAGTTAACAAAATAGATATTTGCATTTGAAAGACTTTTAATTGGATAAAAAGACAGTAATCTGACTGGAGATACATTCTCCATTTGTGGGGATTTTCTCAGATGATCATTGAACGACAAGGTGTTGCTTGGTAATAAGCACCCTGAATGGACTTTTCTCATTCTCTACAACTACTGTCATGACTCTCATTTTGTTAAGAAACCAAGAAACCTTAAAAAAAACAACAACTAATCTTTATGTTGTTTGTAAATCTGAGCACCTGTGGGTAAATCTAGAGAGGACCAAACCTCACAGGTGTAGCAGACAAAGGATCCAACAATTTTGATATATTTTTTCATGAAATCACCTTACTTTTCAACTAAGAAAACTAAACACTTTACAAGAACTGAAGTGAAGGAAATGTGGCTGCACATTTGTTATGGCTCCCGCACTGTTTAAAGGACTTTACTAAGGAAATCGTGTTATTCACAATCCATTTAGGACAATGGGATAGAAAAGACAGGAGGTTCATTCTAGCCTTCAATTTGTGCCTGATTCTAAAGACTATATAAAAAGTCTCTGATATTTGCAGTTCTCTCCATTTTTCTTTTTAGTTTTGGCTTAAATTTTATCATTGCGGGACATTGAAGCTTGCTATCTTTATGTCTTTCGTTGCATTTATACTTATGTATACACATGGTATCAATTATGATACATACATATTTTTAATACGTAGTCATATATGATATATATTCAACAATATATTGTGTAATATGTATTAGTCATTTTATAAGATTACATTATGTAATAATGTGCTAGTCATATTATTGAATATGTACTATAAGAATGGACCAACACTTACTCCCTATATTTCACTATTCAGATCATGTGTGAGTCTATGCTTAAGTGATATATATCTTTACTTAATGATATATGTTCTCAATGCTGTTCTTTTTTTAATACTCATTAACTATTTGGCACATGTATAAGATATACTGTAATCATATTTATTCCATTATTCTCATTTTTTTCTTGCTATTCCTGATAGCCTTATTCCTCCCAATTAAGCTTTCTTCCTTTAAAGGTTTTTGTTGGTATGCAGGATTTGTAGAGTTAAGCACAACCATGTTTTATGATTGCAACAGTTTTATTCTATTCCAAAGACAGCATTTTATACCATTCATTCACATCTCCCAAATCTTACAGTATTTCTGTCTCCTATTTCATACTGTTTCTAGAGCCTTGGAGAAGTCATGTAGATGTTCTGTTTAGGTATAAGTCTTTTATAATCAATTAGTACTAGCATGTTGAGTTATGAGTCTCTCTGTTGACTGTTGCACACTACAGATAAAGCTTTAGTTTTCAATTCAAAAATGTTGAGCGCTGTCTTTCATTATGAAGTAACTAACCGTAGATTTCTCAAACTGAGAATATCTCTCAATTCCTAAAACCAACAATATTTAATTTTATATGCATCTAAGATACTTAGATCATGTTAATCATATGACTTTTTTCATTTCTTTGAATTTTTTAAATACAGCTTAAGCTCTTAAAGCCAAAACCTTCCTGAGGAAGGATGAGCATGTTGTATTATACATAGGAATTAAAAGTGGTAGATAAAACAGCATACTTTTATGATAAGTTCATATAAAAATCATAAATATGTTGTTATAGTCCCCAAATTTTCAGGTGAGTGAATTGACACATAATAGTCTCTTGTTAATTAGGCTTTCCAAGATTATATTTTTAGCATATGACGAGAGAAAATTACAGTTTGGTTTATGCCCTTCAGCTCCCTGTGTTTGACCCTTGTCTTCTTGCAGACAAAGGATGTTAAGGAACACAAAGTGGATTTGGGCTATGACCAGTTCATTCAGACAGGAGCAGTATGGCAGCAGTGTTGGGAGGTACCTGAATCTAGACTCAACAACAAGAGCACTGAATGTTTATACTCAGTCCGATCCCCATTTTCCATCGAGTCTAACAGCCCAGCCAATGGAATGATATTGCTCACACTAAGGGAACTCCGCACTTCCACTAATCTGATCTAGGTAATCTTTCACACACATGCCTAGATTTCATGGTGGTCCTAAATCCCAGAAATTTGACAATCAAGTTACAATCATAAAATTAAATCATCAATGATGAATATACTTACATGAAATATACAATCCTGGCTACCATAAATTGAGTTGCAAAAATATTGAAATAGGAAGAATTTGAAATGTAAATTAATTCATGTACATGATAGCAATATGAGAATTGGTCTTCAAGAGATGATGGTTGATATTAGAATAAGGCACAGTAATAGACAAATTACCACTTTGTCTCCAACCCTTTTCAATTGGTATTTATTCAATTGTTTTGAGATATATCACCTATGACTACTCAATTATGAAAAGATTAAGAAAGAGCTACATTTAATGTTTTATTTGATATGATTTTATATGCTCTACTTAAATAAAATATCTAACTTAAGAGTAATCCAAGTCCTAATGAAAGAATCTTTAATCCTTTTGTGATTCCAAAATGCATCTTCATAAATATTTACTATAGTTTTAACAAAACTGAACAATTATTTACTTTTTAATGTTTATTAATTTATTCACTTTAGATCTCAAAATAATCCTCTCTTCTCCCACTACACTTCACAGAAATCCTCCCCCTACACAGAAGTCCTCCTCCTATACCCCCCTCTCCTTCTTCTTGGAGAACACCACCCTCCCGCCCTGATCATGTTTATCTAGTCCTGTGTGTGTGTGTGTGTGTGTGTGTGTCTGTGTCTGTGTGTGTGTGTGTGTGTGTGTGTGTGTGTGTGTGTGTGTGTGTTCTGGAAGAGCAAGCTGCACATCTGATACAAATGTATGTGGTTTAGTTCCAACCCATGCTTGCTCATTGGTTGGTGACTCGGTCTTTGGGAACCCCCCAGGGTCCAGGTTAGTTGATTCTGTTGGTCTTTTGGTAGAATCCTTGTGCCCTTTCCATCTCTCAGTCCTTTCCTCAACTTCCACAAGACTCCTGGAGTTCCACCTAATGTTTTGCTGTGGGTCTCTGATGAATCTATTTCAACTAGCTGCACAGTGGAGCCTCTCAGAGGACAATTGTTAGGCTCCTGTCTACAAGCAAAACAGAGTATCATTAATGGTGTCAGGAATTTGTTCTTGCTCATGAGGTGGGTTGAAATTTTGACCAGTTGTGGGTTGCCCATTCCCTTCACCTCTTCTCAATCTTTGTCCCTGTACATGTTGTATCGGGACACATTTAGGGTCAGCAGTTTTGTGGGTGGGTTGCTGTCCTTTTCTCTCCTCTAGAAGTCCTGTCTAGCTGTATAGGAGTTGGGCATTTCAGGATCCATATCCCCCACTGCCAGGTGTCTCAGATTGAGTCACCACTATAGGACATTGCTCCCACCCCCAATCCCAGGTCTTTGGCACTCCCTAGAGATGCTGCCTACCCACCACAGATTTTGTTCTCTCCTGCCTGCTCTCCTGACACCTGATCCTCACCCTATCCCTCATTGCCCTCCTCCCCCTCTCCTCTCCCATCCAATTCCCTCTTTCTATCTACCTTTAATGTCCATTTTATTTTCCCTTCTGAGAAGGATTCAGTCATCCTCTCTTAAACCCTCCTTGTTATTTGGCTTCCTTAGATCTTTGGATTATAGCATGGCTACCCTGTACTTTAAGGCCATTCTTTTTTTCTTTTTTCTCATTTTCTTTTTTTTCTAAATTTTTGTTTTACTTATTCACTTTACATCAGAATCACTGCCCCCTTCCATCCCCTCCCACAATTCTTCTCCATCAGCTCCCCTTCCTGTCACCTCTGAGGTGACCCCCCAGTAATAAACCCATGCTGATACACCAAGTCTCTGGGAGTCTAGGCTCTTCTTCTCCCACTGGGTCCAGACTAAGCTCATTTGGCAGAGCATATCACACGTACATTCAAAAACTTTTGGGATAGCCCCCACTCCAGTTGTTCTGGGCCCACATCAAGACCAAGTTTTACATCTGCTACAAATGTTCAACCTTTGTTTGCCCTTTCGTTGATGTTACAGTTTCTGAGAGCCCCAAAGGGTCCAGGATAGTTGATGTTATTATTCTTTCTGTGGTGTTCCTATCCTTATTGGGGCCTTCAATTCTTTCTCCTATTTCTTAAGAGTCCTCTATTTGGATGAGGGTATCTGTGTCTGTCTGAGGAAACTGCTGGGTGCAAGCATAACCAAGTATCCTTAATAGTGTCATGGATTGGTACATGCCCATGGAATAAATCTGAAGTTGGTCCTGTTATTGGTTGGATATTCCCCCAGTCTCTGTGCCAACAAACACTGGCCCTGCATTTCATGTAGATATGATAAAGCTTGGTGGGTGGATTTTTTCCCTATCTCTCCACTAGAGTGCCTGCCTGGCTACAGGATATGGCCTCTTCAGGTTCCATATCCCCTGTGCTCTGAGTCACATATAGTTTACCCTATTGATTCTTGGGCATATCTCTTGTCCCAGGTCTCTGTCTTTTGCTGAAGATGCTCCTCCCACCTCCTCACCCATGTCAGTTTCAGATTTCTATTCATTTCATTGCCATCTGGTAATCTCTCCTCTCTTTCCCCATGTTTGATACTGAACCTCCATCCCCATTCCCCTTCCCAATGCCTCTCCTACCTAGTTCCCTCCCTCCATCTACCTCTCATGACTATTTTATTCCCCCCTGCAAAGTAAGACTCAAGCATCTTGACTTGAGCCTTCTTTCTTGTTTAGCTACTTTGGCTTTGAGGAGTATAGCATAGATATCTGATTTTTCTGACACAATTATATATTTTGAATATTAGGCCTATATCAGATACAGGATTGGTGAAGATCTTTTCCCAATCTCTATGCTGTCTTTTTTGTCCTATTGACAGTGTTCTTTGACTTACAGATATTTTCACTTTCCATTTTTTAACTGTTGGTGTTAGTGTCTGAGCCATTGATGTTTTGTTCAGGTAGTTCTGCCTGTACCAATGAGTTCAAAATTATTCCCTACTTTCTGTTCTATTAAATCTAGTGTAACTGGTTTTATTTTGAAGTCACTGATTGATGGGATTGAGTTTCCAGATAAGCTTTTTTAGGAATTTATTTTACTTTCTTAACTAAGATTCAATGGGGAAAAGCATTATCTTTATCTGGACTTTGAAATTTCATAATCAGTGCATGAATACCTTATTCTTTTCAGATTTAAAATCTCATATCTTAACCTAATTTAAAGTGACACAGGAAAGTCTAATGCCATTGTTCTCTTATTTGTAGAGTATATGCCTCTCTGCATTAGTGATCCTAAAGACCAAGCCAAAAGCTGTTAAAGTTGATAAACAGTTAGACACACACACACACACACACACACACACACACACACACACACACACATAGGCACACAGAGAGGGAGGGAGAGAGGGAGAGGGAGAGAGAGAAGAATACAAAGAATTGACAAATGGGATCTCATAAAGCTACAAAGCTGCTGTAAGGCAAAGGACACTGTTGTTAGGACAAAATGGCAACCAAAGATCTTTACCAATCCTACAACTGATAGAGGGCTTATATCCAAAATACATAAAGAACTCACGAAGATAGACTGTAGAGAAACAAATAACCCTATTAAAAATGGTGTACAGAACGAAACAAATAATTCAAGCTGAGGAATATCGAATGGCTGAGAAGCACCTAAAGAAATGCTCAACATCTTTAGTCATCAGGGAAATGCAAATCAAAACAACCCTGAGATTCCATCTCATACCAGTGAGAATGGCTAAGATCAAAAACTCAGGTTACAACAGATGCTGGAGAGAGTGTGGAGAAAGAGGAACACTCCTCCATTGCTGGTGGGATTACAGACTGGTACAACCATTCTGGAAATCAGTCTGGAGGTTCCTCAGAAAATTGGACATTGTATTACCTGAGAAACCAGCCAAACCTCTCCTGGGTATATACCCAAAAGATGCTCCAACATACGACAAAGACACATGCTCCATTATGTTCATAGTAGCCTTATTTATAATAGCCAGAAGCTGGAAAGATCCCAGATGGCCTTCAACAGAGGAATGGATACAGAAAATGTGGTACATCTACACAATGGAATATTACTCAGCTATCAAAAACAAAGACCTTATAAAATTCATAGGCAAATGGATGGAACTAGAAAATATCATCCTGAGTGAGGTAACCCAATCACAGAAAAACACACATGGTATACAGTCATTGATAACTGGATATTAGCCCAAATTCTTGAATTACCCAAGATGCACAGACCACATGTAACTCAAGAAGGATGACCAAAATGAGGATGCTTCACTCCTTCTTTAAAAGGGGACAAAAATACCCAGAAGATAGGGAGCCAAAATTTATAACATGAACTGAAGAAACAGTCATTCTGAGACTGCCCCACATGTGGCCCATACATATACAGCCACAAAACTAGATAAGATGGATGAAGCAAAGAAGTGCTGTCTGATGGAAACCAGGTGTAGATCTCTCCTGAAAGACACAGCCAAAATATGTCAAATACAGTGGCAAATGCTAGCAGCAAACCACTGAACTGAGAACGGGACCCCCGTTGAAGGAATCAGAGAAAGGACTGAAAGAGCTGAAGGGGGTTGAGACCCCATAAGGACAACAATGCCAACCAACCTGAGCTTCCAGTGACTAAGCCACTACCCAAAGACTATACATGGACTGACCCTGGGCTCCAACTGCATAGGTAGCAATGAGTAGCCTAGTAGGGGCACCAGTGGAAGGGGAAACCCTTGGTCCTGCCAAGGTTGGACCCCCAATGTACGGGATTGTTGGGGGGGGCGGTAATGGGAGGTGGATGGGGAGGGGAACACTCCTATAGAAGGGGAGGGAGAGGGCTTAGGGGGATGATGGCCTGAAAACTAGGAATGGGAATAACATTTGAAACGTAAATAAGAAATACCTAGTATAATAAAAATGGAAGAAAATAAAAACAAAGTTAACATACAAGTCCTTCCTATATTCAAATAACATGTGTGGCTTTCCTAACAAACATAGCCTTTCTATATGTAAACACGAAGAAATGAGCAAGCAATTTCATTGCTATTTGCTCACATACTGTCTCAGAATTGACCTACTAAAACAACTGACATATCTCTATAATAGAATTTGTGATGGTAAAGAAAATTTGAGGGTATTAGAAGATGAAAAGGCCTTCTATGCTCATGGATAGCAGAATTAATATAGAGCTGGGTATGCTAAGAAAAAATATTGTTGAATATGGAAGTGGCATGGATAGTCATTGTTCTGTGCAAACAAGGCAAAGGTGTTACAGGAGATGTGGACTCAAAGCTAGACCTAGGAAGGTAAACATGTCATCATCAGATTTTAGGGATTCCCCAGGTAGAATGAATAATATAAAGAAAAAAACTAACAATGAATGTTAGTAAGGATATCAGAAGAGGAAATCCCTCATTCACTGTTGGTAGTATTGCCTGATGATGGAAATATTATGGAAATTAGTATGGACAATTATAAAAAGCTAAATATAAATCTATATATGACTCAGCTATAACCCTACTTGGCAAATGCCAAGGACACCATAGCATATTTTATGGACACATTTTTAGCTGTGTTCATTGCAGCTCTAGTCACAATAATTTTGAATGTAAACAACAGAAATATCTTTCAGATAATGTATGGATAATTAAAATGTGATGAATATACATGATGGGATTGTATAAAGTTGTAAAGAAGAATGAAATCATGAAATTTGCCAGTAAACAGATCAAACTAGAAAGTAATATACAGTCTGAGGTAACCCAGACTCAGAAAAACAAATGCCGTGTCTTATTTGTGGATCCAGGATCCAAGATATGAATATAGTATTTGGAGTAACTAGAGAATCCAAGAAGTAAAGATACCAGGGCTGGAGAAGAAAGAGCTTTAGAGAAGGGTTTAGGAATGTGTAGATGCTATGAAGTAGGAAATGAGATAAATGGAGGGGGAAAATTAACTACAAAGAGGAGAGGATGGCCAATACTGAAAGTAAGGGAAATAATAGAGATCAAAATATTATGGATGTTTGAAAAACATGGAAAAAAGGGGAAAATATAGATACTTACTTTAAAAATATAAAGACTATATCCAACAGAATATATATATATATATACATATATATATGTGTGTGTATATATATATATAAAACAGTTATGTCATATGACATAGATAGATAGATAGATAGATAGATAGATAGATAGATAGATAGATAGATAATCCCTAGAACCATTTCTAGAGCTCTCTATTCCCCAACCATATATTGTTGTTCTGTGCTTAAAACTTAACTTTTACTGTTTTGTGATTAAATGAGCACTGAAGATTTAATTTTCTTATTTTTCTGTGTTTAAAACTTAACTCTTTATTACTTCTCTGTCCTTAAATAAGCTCTCAATTCTGGCAAATTAACACATGCTGTTTAACAGTGGGAACGGAGGAAAAAGATTTATTGCTACTGCTCCTTTCTCTGGCCTAGCAAGTCGCCAGAAGCCTCTTCCTGGCCAGGGAGCTCATTACCTCTTTTTGAACCAAAAAGAAAAGAAAGGAAAAGAAAGAAATCACTCACTCAGACCACACACACACACACACACACACACACACACACACACACACACGGGGTAAAACATAATATGCCTGTACTATGTTTCTTTATTGCTTTCAGCATTTTTATAGCTTTTTAGACAAAAGTTCTCTATGATAGAAAGAATTGCCACATAGAGAAAATGCTACAACAAGGGGGGATTTTCAGAAAGGTGTCAATAACAAGTTCCAAGCAGTGTTTCATACTGTAAGTTAAAAACAACAGTTTTCCCATGACCTTGTCTTATCACAGTGCACACTTCTGGCTTTATCCTTGGACCTGAATATTTCTCCTGGAAAACAAATTTGTCCCAACACTATTTGTCTTTCTTTAGTGTAATATAAAAGCTTGTCGTAGTTTTTATTTTGCAACCTTTAGTTACCATTTATGAGGAATGGGCACATTCTATTCTTGATTCCAATTTTATTACTTCTTTCTAGCAAAACAACTAAAACCATCTCTTAAAACTTTCTCCTTAAGATTATTTGAATCAAATCAGCACTACTATAAAATCATTAATTTTTCTAAAAAGAATTAATTCATGAAAGTTCATCTTTATGTTGATCTACAGGAATTTTGTTCAACCGGGTAGGCTGATTCCCAGAAGTCATTAGGATACATGATCGTGTCAGGAATGGCATATCAGCTGCAAGATGCAATCGTGAGACGAAGCTTCCTGGAACCCTGCCTCTCTATACTCACTCATCTAAGGTCATGCAAAAGGTGGGCGATCTTCCAGAAAAGTCACCTGCTAACCTTAACCCTTCCCATATTACATCTGGCAAGGCTCCTGGTAAGAGGTCAAGGGCTTTTTGCCTCAGGTGCATTTTGTTTCCTGGATTGTTCTAAACAAGATTTTCTGCCTTCTGTGACAAACATTTACATTTAATTTATAAGTTATGTGTATTCTTGTTAGATGTCAGATCAAAGCTATAGAACTGAATATGTTCAGTGTACCCTGAACATGGTCTTCTGCCTTGCTTTCATGCTTTCCCAGATATGGTCTCTTGTATATCCAGGCAATTGTGTTTAAATTGGTCAGTCCTGGGAAAGTTCTGGGAAAGGGCTTCTCTGTTCACAATTAGTGTGTGCCTTTTACATGTTTGTTTATTTGGTCATGTTTTAGAACACAAACAATCTTCCTTGAGCCATCACATTCTTTGTTTCATTCATGTATAAAAGTACATTGAAACTGAACTAAAGTTGTCTGCAACATTAGACTCTAGTCCTCCCATTTTTTTCAGACCTTCAGACCCTCATATCCCAGGTTCAGCAGACAAGATCTGAAAAGGTCACATAAAAAGTCAACCCTGACGATGTAAATTCAGTACTCATGTTTGAAACTCTCAAAAATATCTAAGTTTCTATACATAAAAGGAAACAATCATTTGAAAGAAAGACTGTAGAATGGTAAAAAATATCCCTTTATATCTGAGAAATGATTAATATTTTAGAATATAAAGAGATTTATAAAATTAAATGACAAGAAAATAAGCGACCAAATCAACATACGTGCTGAGCAAATAAACTGAGTTTTGAAAACACAAAGTTCAAATGGTCAATGAGTGTATAAAAAGTGCTCAACCAGTTACCACAGAACTGCACATTAAAGCCCCATTGAGATTCAAAGGCATCCAGTCTAAATGATGGCTATTAGGGGCAACAAACGTTAGCCAGGAGGTGGACTAAAACGAATTTCCATGCAATGGGGGTTTTACTGATGTTGGGGAGATAAACTTACCTAGACCCTATGGAATAGTATATAGGTTCTGAAAACCTCAATGCTTATGTATCACAAAGCACATAAATACTACTCCTGATTGTTTACCCAAAAATACTCCAAGTCAATACATCGAAATGGACTTGCAAACCAACATTTGTTGCAGCACTAATTACTGTAACTAAATAATTTAATTAAGTTAAGTATTTGAGAAATTGCTAAAGAAAATATCATCACACACACACACACACACACACACACACACACACACACACACACTGGAAATATTGTCTTCTATTAAAAACTGATTTCTTTGGAAAGAAAATGAATATAGCTAAAGATAATCAAATTAGGTAAAATTAGTCACTATTTGAATGACAAATGTGCCATGTTTTCTCTAATATGTGGGTCCTAGATTTTACATAAAATCTGGATGCTCAAAGTACCTCATGTATTTGAATGTCTTTAAAAAACTATTTAAAGATTTTTATTATATATAACATATTTATAAAACATGTTTGATTCTGTATGTATATAATTATTAAAATGCTATTGGTTAATACAGTGATGATGATGGTGGTGGTGATGATGATGATGATGATGATAATAATAATAATAATAGTCTAATAAAATACAGAAAAGTTTCACTCCCCTTAGGGAAACCTATTAATCAGCAAAGTGTCTAATTTTCCTCAATAAAGTGATCACTTGTCAAGTTCTTGCCACTATATGGTAAGGGGAATGAACTATTGAATGAATAATGTCTGGTTTTAATTCACATGCACAGATAATTCCTTTTTAATAGTTTCAGACAATCATTATCATAAACCACCCACAACAGCAAGAATAAAGTCAAATCATCTGTCCAGTAGATGTGGTTCAGCGTGACAGACCTGTGTGAGTTTTAGGAAATTGGTGACCCTGCAGCAGCAGCAAGCTTCACTTATTTCCTTTAAAGTCCTTTGATTATTTTCTTATTTCTGGATCTTGCATTTTTATTCAAGCACAGCAAAACATTCATATTCATGAATGTCCAGGCTGAGCACTCAGCAGCCTCCTTTGGAAGAACAAATAGAAATATTTATTAAAGATGTACACAAGCAACTTTGTGCCAATAATATGAAGATGCGAAATTTAAAACAAATTTACCTCACCTATGTTTTAGTATCTGAATACTGGCACCTGATTTGGGGACTCTGATATTTTTCAGTAAATAAAGCAACAGACATTGTCTCTACCCATTTTTTCCTTCTTAGTTCAATTAAAAGAGTTAACAGAATCTATTTCCAAACATTCTTTCAAGCTCTATGAGCAGCAGACACTGGCAGGCCTTAGATCTCTGAGCTGTTACAAGTAAGCATTCACAGTAAGGATACTATTGGCTTCTCTAAGAAACACAGAGTGAAGATAATAGTCACCCAATGAACTTAGACATGAAGAAAGTCATTTCATACACTAATTACATTGTTTTCCCCACAATTTAGACTGGATGTAACTCAGGCACTTCTTTCATTCAGAAATGTTTAAACAGAGTTACGCATTTCATATTTGAATCCAGAGCTTCTATTTGAAAGTAGACAAACAGCTAGTGGTCATATTCATTGTATGAAATCCTCTTGATAAAGTTTGAAGATACACCAGTCTCAATTTATTTATGAACATTTTTTCTTTCATGAACACTGTAGGAAAGGATACTTTCCACTTCCATTTGGCCCAGGATCATCTCTACAAGATGTACAAATAGTAATGTCTTAGTTAGGAATACTGAACAGCCATAATAATTCTAAGAATGGCAAATGCAGGCCACGGCTTGGAAAACATGGTACTGACAGGTGTTACTTATACCCTCCACTTCCTTGCTCAAACACTGTTAGATTACATTTCTTTCTTTTTATTTTTTAATTTACTCACATTTTAAATGCTAACCCCTTTCTAGTTTCTCCTCTGCCAACCTCCTATCCCATCCCCCTGCTCCCTGCTTCTATAAGTGTGCTCCCCCACTGACCCACCCTATCCCACATCACCACCCTGGGACATCAAGTCTCCACAGTACCAAGGACCTCCCCTTCTAGTAGTGCCAGATAAGGCCATCCTCTGCTACATGTAAAGCTGGAGCCATGGGTCCCTGCATGTGTACTCTTTGGTTAGTGGTTTAGTCCCTGGAAGCTCTGGAAGGTCTTGTTGGTCGATATTGTTGTTCTTTGTATTGGGTTGCAAGCCCCTTCAGTTCCTTCAGTCCTTTCTCTAACTCTCCATTGGTGTTCCCAAGCTCAGTCCAATGGTTGGCTGTGAACATCCATATTTATATTTGTCAGGCTTTTGTAGAGCCTCTCAGGAGATAGTTAAACCAGGCTCCTGTCAGCAAGGGCTTCTTGGCATCAGCAATAGTGTCTGGGTTTGGTGTCTGCAGATGGGATGGATCCCTAGGTGGAGCAGTCTCTGGATGGCCTTCCCTTCAGTCTGTTTCACTTTGTCCCTGCATTTTCTTTAGACAGGAGCAATTCTGGATTAATAATTTTGAGATGCTGTGTAGCCCTATTCCTCAGCTGCTGGCCATGCCTAACCCCTGGATATGGTCTCTACAGGTTCTGTTTCCCTTTTGTTGGGTATTTTAGTTAATGGCCTCCCTGTTGGGTTCTGGGTGCCTCTTGTTTCCCTGGCATCTGGGACTTTCTAGCAGCTACCCCCAGTCCTCAGTCCCCATTTCTACACAATTCTGTTCAATTTTCTAACCCTGTAAAGGTAGCCCATAATGTCTATTCCCTTATTTGGTCACTAGTTCATTCCTAGATAAAACACAGAGGTCCAACAAACAAAAGTCATTATTTGTTTGACCTGTTCATTATGAATTTACAAACTCTCTCCTAACAGAGGTTTCCCCATTTTCTCCTTGAAAACACGCTCTTCAGAAAGAAAAAAAACTGCTTGCTGCCTTTGCAGCCCCTGCTTGCACCTCTTCATTAATAAATCCTCTTTGTACTGAGAATTTTGTGTCTAGGTGCATTCTGCACCAACACTGAGAAGCCAACCTCCCTACAGTTATTATTGCTGTGATCATAATGATCATAAACAATTTGATTAAGGAAAGATTCATTATCTTAGACTTTCAAATTACAGTCCATCATTGAAGAAAGTCAGGACAAAAACTTAAACTAGTCATCAACTTGGAGTCACAAACTGATGCAGAGGCCACAGACAAGTGTTACTTACTTGTTCAGACTGCATTCTTGAACCCAGGTCCAACAGTCAAGGAGCGACCCAACCTACAATGTGCTACACCCTCTACCATAAATCGCTAATCAAGAAAATGCCCTATAGGATTTGCCTACAGTCTCACATTACGGAGGCATTTTTATAAACTATGGGTCCTTCTCTAATGAAACAGCGTCAAGTTGACATAAAACTTGCCAACACGACTGAACTCTTGTCAACTTAGCACACACATACATCACTGGTAAGCCACATTTCCTTTCATATAAGGTCCCACATCTATAAAGACATCACTGTAGGAGAAACTTAGCCAAGCTGGCCCAGACATAATGCTGGCATTCGTGCTGCTGATACTTTCTTCTGAGCCAACCTAGAATCTGCCAGCACAAATAGAGACCGCTGACATTGGATCAGGAGATGAAGCCAGCCATTGAGAAAAAGGCAGCATCATATCTGGCTACTTGAGAGCAAATGAGATGCTGGGATGGGGTATAAAGGGCTTCCCAGTTCCTGTAGTAAACAAGTCTCCCTTTTGCCTCTTGCCTAACTCTGAGTGTGTGTTGATGATTTTGTGCCTCCTTGTTCTGTCCTGCAAGGATCTTGGTCAGGGTCACAAGCAACATATCACATCACAAAATATTTCATGAACTTAAATCTCAGTCTTTAAAATTTCAAATATATGAAAATACATTCTCTTTAAAATAGTCAGTGTCTTGAGAGAGGGAACTTGTAGAGTCCACCTCCAGTAGAAAGACATGGCATCAAGTGGAGGGATGGAGTTGACATCCCACAGTCAAAAAATCTGATCCATAGTTGTTCCTGTCTGAAAAAACTTTAGGAACAAAAATGGAGAAGAGCCTGAGGGAAAGGAGGTCCAGCAACAGGCCCAAATTAGAATCCATGTCAAAGAGAGGCTTCATGGCCTGACACTATTACTGATGCTATGCTGTGCTTACAAGAGTCTAGCATGACTGCCCTCTGAAAGGCCCAACAAACAGCCACAAAAACATATGCAGATACTTACAGTCCACCATTGGACAGAAGCCAGGGAACACTGTGGTTGAATTAGGGAAAGGCTGGAAGAAGCTGAGGAGGAGGTGACTCCAGAGGGAGACTAGCAGTCTAATTAATCTAAAACCCCCAGTATATCTCAGACACTGAGCCACCAACCAGACATCATACACTAGCTGAAATGAGGCCAACAACACATGTACAGCAGAGAACTGCTGGGTCTTGACTCTGAGAGAAGTTGCACCTAACCCTCCAGGGACTTGAGGCCCCAGAGAGAGGGGAGGTGTGATGGGGTAGGGTTGGGGGTGGGAGAGGAGGAAAGGGTTGAGGAACAGTAGCAAGGAAGGAAAACTGGGATGGGGATAAAGACTGGACTGTAAACAAAGATTCAAGAATGAGAATAAAAACGAGAGAGAGAGAGAGAGAGAGAGACTTTAAAATATAGTCTTTTAACATAATGTCTTGACTATGATATCTCCTATAAAGTCAAAAATAAGGAAAGAACTAGAGCACAGTGATGATCAATCAAAGTAAAAGTAAATATCTGCAAATAACTCAATGCCCAATATCTGAAATCCACTCACAGTCTTCTGGGCATGGCAGATTTGGGTCAAGTCTTTAGCTCTTCCCTGCGTATACTTAGAACCTCCAAACAGCATTGCTCCACTGCTGCTGTTCATTATATTCATCCATGGACTTGCAATGTACAAAACATTAGAGTCCTTTGCTACAGCTAGCCTGCACTTTTACGAATAGACTGTCCTGTGTTCTCTTCATGGTGTGAAACATCAACTTTTCTTCACTGACCTGGGACTTTGACTGCTACTGGGAATATACCTTCATCCATGGCCTCTTCTGTCAAGCCTCAGCTACTCCCATGACTCTTCATGCCTTTATGTGCAGTACCAACTGAGTGACTTTTATATTACCTAGTTCAGCTGTTAACCTACAGGTACAACCTCGGATACCTCTGGAACATAGCTTATGTGACTCGAGAAAATACTTTCCAGAAGATTTCACCTTCATGATGTTGGTCTCCTTTTAATCATTGTTAAATTCTCTGCTCTGGGTGACCAGCATCAACAGTCCAAGTGACTCAAAAATTTCACTACGATGTTATGGTCTCTTGTTATTTACAGTGGACGCTTCAGCCACAGCTGATCAGACCACAGATTCTTAATTAAAATTATGCAATGGGCCAGATTTATATGAGTTTATATTAATCAAACTTTCCTCTAGACTTTCACAAGCCATAATTAAATCATCTTCATTCTTCTTAACATTCTTTATCTTCCATATTTCTATAGATATACTACTAAGGTTTGAATGCCTATTGGCTTTTCTGTCCCAAGGTTTCAAAGTTCTTTTAAAATCCTTCCAAAAATGCATGATCAGGTTTGTCACAATGATGTTGCTATGATGAAACACCATTGCAAAAAGATAATTTAAATATGAAAAGGTTTATTTGGTTTATACATCCACATCATAGTCTAGCACTGAAGGAAATCAGGACAGGAATTGTAATAGAGTAGGAGTCTGGAGGCAGGAGCCGATACAAAGGCCAAGGAGAGATGTTGCTTACTGGTTTATTGTTCATGGCTTGCTCATTATGCCTTCTTATATAACCTAGGACCTCAAGCATAGGGATGACCTCACCACAAATGTTCTTTGCTCCTACCACATTAGTCACTAATTAAGAAAGTGCCCCCAGAGACTTGTCTTTAGCTCCTGATCTTATTTAGGCATTTCTGCAACTGATGTTCCCTTCCTTTATTGAAGCTAGCATATGTCAAGTTGACATAAAACTAGCCATCTCAGGTATCTTAAATTCATAATCAATCTTCCCTGGATAACTAGTCTAATTGATGCTCAGAAATCAGATTTATAAAGACCAGTAATCTACAGCCAATATCAACTAACCTAGTATCAAGTGACCAAGCATTTTATTTCAGAGACAGGGATTTGTGAGAACTTGGCCTCATTTCAAAGAGCAAACAAGTTACTGTTAAGGCTACAGACATAACATTATTTACACAGCTGGATCTTTATATTCTGTCCTCATGGAGGTAGGCCACTAATGAATGCTCATTGAAGCCCTTAGAAATGTGCACTTGTTCCAAGTTTCTACATTAGAAAGCAAGACATGCTGTCAAACCTGAAATATAACCATTGATATATAAGACAAAGCTTGTTCTGTCTCCCTCATTGGGCTTTTGGGAAGAAAATATAAAGTCACTGACCTGTGAAGCTCTTTGTATACATTAAAATGTCTCAATTTTGGTAAGTTGATTAATAATAGTTCAGTAAAAGTAAATGGTTTTGTTCCAGACATATGCATCTTTCCTATTCCAAGAACTTAGAAGATTTAAGCAATATATGTCTAGCAGACTTCGAATGTAGTTTTCACAATATCTTTCCTCCCCCATCAGTAACTATTCTTTTTCTTGTGCTGCAGACCCAAACCTTACAATGATTCAGAGGCAGTCCAAGGACCATTGACAGATCATCCACCTACTCTTTCCCATTATTTAGAAAATTACTGTCTTTTATTTCATTCATCTGTAAGCTTATATAATAGGCAAATACATGATGACTATTATTATTTAAATTGGTCCTTCCACATAAGAGTACACGATCAAAAAAAAAGTTTCTTTTATTTTTATTTACCTTCTCTAACAGTATTCCTTCCCAAATATAGATGCAAACTTCAGACTTATACATTTTTCTTTTCCATAAAGAGCATGTTTCAAAGCAGCTATACAGATGATCACCTTCAATTTAATTTTTGGACAAAACATTAATGGTTTTTTTCATTGTGAAGGATAATTTTGCTAAGAACAAAATGTATGTAATTTTTTTTGGAAGGGATTGCTTTACATTTTCATTCAACATTTAAAACTTCACTCTACTTTGTTCTTCCCTGATGATCTCAGAGAAGCAAACCAATTTAAATTTTGTTCTTGGATAACTGGAGGTGCGGAAGCTTGAGTGAGAAATGCCACCCCATATTTTGCATAGATTCAGACACTTGAACATTTGGTTCCCAGTTCATAGGGTTGCTGAGGGATGTTAGAGGGAGGTGCAGCCTGGCTGGTGGTAGTTTGTCTCAAATGATAATTTGAGGGCGCATTAACAGCTTTACTATATATCTAGCTCACTGTTTCTGCTTCCTGTTCGTGGTCGAAGATGCAATTTCTCAGATTCATTCACCTACCTCACCTCCGTGCTTGCTAATTGCTGCTACACTACCACACTGACCATTAAGAATTCTTATCTTTCTGAAAGTATAAATAACTATATATATATGATATAGAAACATACATAGAGAGAGACATATATGTATCTATTTCTATATATCTATCTATATCGATATATCTATATAGATAAATAGATATTTAGAGAGTGGTGGATTTTTCTTTTCTGAATTGCCTTTTGGTCACGGTGCTTTATGATAGCAACAGAATAGTAACTAATACAAGAGAGCTCCCATTTCTGTCTTCTTCTGAAATATTATCTTTCATCTTGATTATTTTTGTTTGGACATAATGGGCTTATTACTAGATATGCCCTACCTGTGTCCTTACAAACTGAATCCAAGTTGGGATTCCTTTATTTTATACTATTATAAAGAACGTTGCCAAGAGCATTCACTTAGAAATATTTATATATTTATAAAATATGTATTTATCTTATTTAAAGATCTGGAGTAATATTTTTGTGTCACGATGGCTCTGATTATTTTGTATAATTTGTTGAGCTATTCCCAATGGATTCCCTCCCCATTTTTTTCCATTTCAATTAAACATTAACATGCATTAAGGTATTAAGTGTTAATCTTCAAAAAATGTCACCCAATGTTTAAATGCTCTTCAGACTTCTATATAGTTTTGTCAATTTAAAGGTATTTTTACCGCAAAGACGAGAAACCTACCCTTTTCAGTTGTCATTCCATTCTGTTCTGTACTCTATATTTTCTCTAGTCTTCAACATTAAGAAAAAAAGGACTTCCTACTTCTATAAATTTGGTTATTCTGTATAATTTATATGGATGATGATTGATAATTCATGGAATTTTTTGCTCTGTCCTCTAGCATAATTTTTAATTCACAGTACTTTGTAGAAATACTATCCTCCTACATACCTTTGTAACTACTGTGCTGAGATAGCTGTTTTAATTTCCTTCGGAGACATCTGCTAATGTATATAAATAGTTAAATTTAAAAATGGACAAATGATCTAACTTATATTTCTCAAAATAAGAAACAAAAATGACCAATAAATATAGAAATCTCATTAGCTATACTACAAATCAAATTAAAACTGTAATAAAAGTATCAGCTCACCACAGTTGGAATGATTATAATGAAAATAAATGATAAATGCTGGTGGTTATGAGAAAAAACAGAAACTCATACATCGTTAGTGGGAACACAAATTACTTCAACTATTATTAGGAATACAGGGGCATTCATAAAACAACCTAAAATAGAGCTATCATATGATGCAGCTCTTCCAATTCTGTTTATACTCAAAGGAAATAAAATTATGACATTTAGTATATTACTGCAATCTCCTGCTTAGTGCAGAACTATTAATAATAGCTGAGATATATAATATGATTTGGTCTCAAAATTATGAGTAGATAAAGAAAATGTAGAATTATATACAAAAGGATTATTTTGTTCACATGAAAGAATGCAGTTCGGTCATTTCCAACATAATATATATAATTAGAGAATGTTATGCTCAGTCAAAAATGCCAGACACAGAATGACATGTATTATACATTTCTCATTATATGTGGAGGCTAAAAACATTGACTTGTAAATACAGTACAGTGTAGATGATATTTGCAAGGGATACTAGAGGAAACTGGATGAGAAAAATGATCAGTGTATGGACATGTATGAAAATAGAACATTATGTCTCAATTGCAAATAAAGTTAAAAATTCTAACTAAATATAACATTATAGTGCTTAAGAATAAAGCATGTGAGAGGAAGAGAATGATGTTATAACATTCAAACTATCACAGTAAACAGCTGTTCTTATACAGCTCCAGGAAAAGTCTCATGAACATCAATTGGTATTTTAACACTTTCTTAGTGAGTTAGGAAGCAATTTAACTTCTTTTGTAATATAAGGGTAAGTGACCAGTAGAATTTGTCTTTTAAAAGATTATTTGATAGTGCAAGAGAAACATAAAATTGTTTTTCCACTAGAGGCTTGTAGGGAAAAAGGAGTTTAAATTAAATATAATGGGGCTGTCTTTGAAGCTTTGAGGGATTTCAGAGTTGTTTAAAGCTGTGTATCAAATAGGTATCCGGTAAATGATACAGGTATACACACATAAACATGTATCCCCCCAACTCTCTCTCTTCACACACACACACACACACACACACACACACACACACACACACACACACAATTATATACCTATGTGTGTTCAACATGCACTTTCCAAAAAGATAGACTGGTGACTATGGAAGTGGGAGAAGCAATGTATTTTATGCTAGACTGTGAGCCCTTCTATAGTGGGTTATCCCATCCTTCAAGTTCGTGTTAGTAGAATAACGCTGAAAAGCAGTGCATTGTTCATCTGAGCAATGGATATATTTTCACTTTAGTGCTAACAGTTCAAAAAGCAGTTCATTCTAATATCTAAATCTAACTCAAGCTCTTCATTGGGTATGCTTTCTCATAAGGACAACGTTCATTATAGAAGAGCAATAATGGCTGCTATTTCGCTTCCTAATACATTAGCAGTGCTACTTAGTGATGTTATATGTAACATCACTAAGAATAAAATATTTTATACAAATTGTGCATAGAAGTAGGCTCAGATTTTTCAAAAATTACTTTAAAGATGGTTTTTCAAATGTTTCGAGCCCTCACTTCTAGCCCACCATCCAAGGGCAGGGGAAAAAAGATGGGTGATAGAACACCGAGAAGGTAGACATGTTTAGAAGCAGTTCTTTTGGGTGATTTCAATCTTTGTCATCAGGATACTAGCAGTGCAGTTCAGTAGAGTCAAGATACCAGCAGTACAGTTTAAAAGTGCTGCCAAATATGAGTCAGCAGTGGTGGCACCATCCAGCAGAAACAGCCAGGTTTGGAACCAACCAGCGCTAGTGAGTGGGAGTGACCAGAGCTAGCCAGAATGCCAAGAGAAGTTCTCTGCTGTGCCTGTCCCAATGAAGATCAGTGAAGACATGAGACCCTGAAACATTGCACATCTAGCAATGCAAGTGAACTGTCACTGTCTGTTGGGGCTTACTTAAAATCTCTTCAAACATCACAGGTCCACTCATTGGTCTGTTTCAGCGAAACATCCCATGAGTCTACTTTAGAAAAACATCATGTGAGTGAGGAAAGTATTGTGTGACACAAACATACATTTTCACTTCCTTATCCTTTTTGTTTAAAATTTGTCTTTCCCATTTACATTAACAATCTATGTGCAATAAACATAATTATACAAGCCACAAAACAAGAATTCTACGTCACATCTTAAATAAACAGCTTTATACAGTACAATATCTGACAAAACAACCTTAAATTCTTATCAATACACAACAATTAAGCAAAACAACCTACCATCTAGAAGATAATAACCATTACACATCAAACAACAAAGCCATTTACACCAACTTAAGGGATCAGGATGATGTTCTTCTTATCATTGCTTCGTGTTGAATTGACAAAGAATTTCTCTTTGACGTCCAAAGGGGGAAAATGGTTAACCTGAAAAACTTCTATTTACAGTCTTTGTTGCCTAGTCTCTGCATTTATCCAGTCTCTGTGTTTTCTGTCCGGTCTATGTGTTGTCCAGTCTTTGTGCGATCTGTCATTTGAGCTTTCTCTTTTGAAGTTGATTTACATGCATTTTCTGGAGAAATCAGTATCTGAGACAGTCTGTGAGAATAAATCACCCTGGACAATTGCTTTGTGAAGATATTTATGTCTTAGCTGATAAAGGGTCCTATTGTGGTCTAATCTAATCTTTAAAAGTTTTTTTTTGTTTTGTTAATGATATTTTTTTTAATTTCCTATAGGTATATAAGCATAACCATGATCACATCTTAAAAGTTTGCAGGCTTCCATTCTAATATCAACACATCCTTTTAGTATATTGGTTGGCTTAATTCCTCAGTTTTATTCAATAACCCAGTGTCTCTTGGGTGCTATTTTCCTCTTCTGTTTGTTTGTTTCTTTGTTTCTTTGTTTGTTTGTTTGTTTTACCAATACTAAAAAAATTAGTTAACAAAGCATTAATTAATTAGTCTATCCCTGGGGGTATTACTCTTTCTTTTTGTTTAAAAAGCATCTCTTTTAGGTATGATTGGCTCTTTCTATAACTGCTTGTCCTATGGGATTCTGTAATACACTCCCAGTCTCAGAAACCAAGCCTGAACCCTGTTGTTTTTTCTACTCGTCTTTGCTTTTGAAGCACTTCTACTTTATATTCTTAAACTCTTTAAGTGCTTAGCCAACTCTGCAACCTTCTCTAATATAAGAGAATTGTCAGCTTTTCCCCAATCATTTTCAAATAGTATACATGAAGACTACAAAAAAAAATCAGAAATTTCCTAATGGGAACAAGGTAGGAGACCACCCAGCAGTAGAAGCTGCCATTTTGCAAACTCCTTAGAGTACATTGCTACCCATCCATAATTTGCCTTGCCTTTTCCTCAGATAGATTCAAAGAAGAGTTACCCATTTTGGCTTAAGCCTCATTTTGGGTGCCACCTATAGGCTTCGATTTTTCAAAACCTACTTTAGTAAGGATATTCATACATTTTGACCACCCCCCCGTCCTGCTAGCTCATGGTCCAAATATAGAGGAGAAAAATATAGTAAATAGGACAAAAGGAAGGTAGACCTGTTTAGAAGTAGTTCAATTATTTTATTGTCTTGCTTATGTTAAATATTTATAGATTTATAAGTATTCAATACAACCTTCATGACTTCATTTCTCAGTATCCACATCTTATTATTATCTGACATTTACTTAATTTTTTTATTTCAATGGGGAAAATTTTAGATTTAGACAAGTACCAAAAAGGAACTCTTGATATCCTACCATGTATACTTAAAAGTAAATGGTTCCATAGCTTTTCTTTTCAGACTTTCCAATTCTTTGTAAATGTAAATGTATGTATGTATTTGAGTAGTTGATAACACAGAATTTAAAATAGAAATTAATGAGGAAGCCTTGTTTCAGAGGAGCCCATTGAACAGGGGGTGTGCATAGTTGCTAAACAAGCATGAGGGCCTGAGTTGGGATCCCTAGCACCAATATTAAAAAAACTAGTATCTTGTGCTTTTCAGTATCCTGACAATGAATGAAACCAATATATAAATATATATAGAGAAAGATATCTGGGCAAGTTGGCTAAGTACCCTGGTAGAAACAGCAAGTTTTAGGTTCAATGAGAGACCCTGCCTGAAAACAAGATAGTTTCTGCAGTCTTTCTGCCTTGTTTTCTGAACCTCGAGAAGGAGATATGGTACGGATGTGCTGCTGTGGCTGAATTTCCAACAGACACAGATTCTCTGCACTCTGTCCAGTTGTCGGTGTCTGAGCTAACCACCTCCCACTGCACAAAATGTCAGTGTTTTGAGCTATGGAGATTGATCAGAAGGACAGACACAATGCAGGCTGTTTATGGCTTATAGCAGTGGCTGGAACATCCTCTGATGGACTGAACTCTAAACTCTTTGCAGAAACTTCTTTATTGTTACAAAAAAAAGGCCTTCTTCAGCAAGTCAATTTTTACATATCAAACTTATCTGATGTAGGAATTGTCTGAAGTTTAACAATTACCTAAGCAATTCTCCGCCATACCAGACTTCCTGGTTTGACAGGTATGTCTTAGACTTAGTTATGCAAAGGCTCTGCGAATCCTTCAGGCAGAGCAACTCCTCAAACCTCAGATAACAATCACAGTCTATTTACACAAAGCTACTTCAAAGCCTAGGTGCCATCACTTCAGAATCCACGCTAGATACAATTGCTCTGCTAAAATTCCCCACGACACAAAGAAACTCAGAATGCTGAAGAACCAGAACAAAACAATATCTTTTAGACATGACAGAATTGCTGTACTCTTGAGCTCTTGGCGGCTGTGCTGGCCTGGACAAAATCTCTATAATTTTTCAAATTGAAAAATTTACAGTCAATTAAAAATTAATGTCCATGATGTAACTTTATTGCCTCGTTTGAATCATATATTTCCTGTTTTAATAAATTAATATGACTTGACAGGAGCTGTATGTATTTATTATTTAGAGAGACAATTTTTGGTATACAGATTTATCATGAAGTGGGTAAGCACATGCTGTTTCTTTGGGTTTTTTTTTTATTAACTTGAGTATTTCTTATTTACATTTCAAGTGTTATTCCCTTTGAAGGCGTGGGGATATTTGAAATCATGTCTCTCCAATAGTCTTCAGATATGTAAAAAGCACACGCACATCTGGGCATGCAGTCTCAGTAACATATTCATCTTATACTTGTTGAGACAGCTGTGACGATACAGAGCAGCCCAACCATCAGGTGACAATATGCACATATTTTCTAAAATTTCCATATACCTTTCCAAAGTAACCTGAGCTTTTCCCTTAGAATGGAAACGCAGCCAATAGTTCATAATTCTTCATAATCATACATATCCTCAGGATTGGGAAGATAATTAAGTCACTGAAGTGCTTGCATTATAACTATCAAAACCTGAGCTTTATCCCCTTGGGAACCTAACTAAAAGCTGTACAAAGTTATAAAAAGGCTCTAAAACCAGAGGTTGGATCCTGGAATTTAATATCCCCAAAATACAGCTGAAGAAGCAAGCTAAGGCCATGGATACTGTCTCAAAGTAAGGTGGACGGATCATTACTTAACAGTCTGAGGCTTGGAATCTGACCTATATACATACAGTACACATGTTCTTACATGCACTCCCAGGAACATACACACACACACACACACACACACACACACACACACACACACACACACACACAGAGAGAGAGAGAGAGAGAGAGAGAGAGAGAGAGAGAGAGAGATGGACATAGGGAAATATCATATACTTGCTTCTAAGTGTGGTAATATTTGTCATTTTAATTACAAGATCTTTCTATTTGAAGTTTTATTAAAAGTTACACTAGAAATATTTTGAAATAAGTTTGCTGAGCTATGTGATTCTTGCTTTTATTATGCATATGTATACACATACCCTATATTTATGATCAGAATTCACAAAATACTATAAATTTTTCTAAGAATATTTAGTCATCAATTCAATATTCATTAAAGTGACTGTTGATATAATCAGATTACACATTGTCTTATAATGAGAAATATTTATTGTTTTTAAACAACTGGAAGAAAAGAGAAATGAAACCAAGTACAGCCCTTCTTACTACAGAATCCACCCAGTTAATTTTCTGAGAATAATTCCGTTATCCACATATCTGCAGCAGGTGCTTCCTTCAGCTTTATTTTGTAGAAAATGTCTTTTGTCAGCAGATGGGCTTGTGTCCTGCCAAGCTTATAATGCAAAACAGTTTATCTTCTTGTGGAAAAAAAAACATATTTGGTTTACCACACCTTATAGAACAATGCTGTTTTCCAATGTTAATCTCTAGAGACACAAGTTAGAGGAGATTTTTTGAATTCAATAGAAACAAAAAAGAAAAAAAATCCAACAGTAAGCATGTTTCTAAAGCAGCACGCAGAACTCACAGCAACAACAACAACAACAACAACGACAAAAAAAAAAAAACCTCTAAGTGTGTGATTTGAAATCTCTAATCTCTCTTATATGTAATTTGGTCCTACTTTTCCTTCTAATGGAAATGCATACTAGGGATTATATACTTTTAAAATAAGTAAGTTCTCCCTTGGTATTATTACAAGAAATAATTAAGGTTGGATCTGGACTCAGAGCTTCTTTATTAGTCACTGTCTGAAAGCGTGCTTTATATGCAATTTGTATGTGAAGAACACTGGAATAACATTTGCGATACTGCTCTGCACTTAGCTGGTTTGGTCTACTAGACTGTGAGATCTTCCAGGGCAAGAGCCGTAGCTTTTTAATTATCTTCTCCCACCATTTAGCAGGGCACTTTTCACAGCATGTGTCCCATGAATGATTATTGAATCGCTGAAAGAATGGAGACTAGAGGGTAAATCCCACTGTGCAATTTATTTCACTGAAACTTCTCCTATGAGAGTTAGAACCCATACTTACACTGAAATCTATACAAAGTTCTGCACGTGTATTAAATTTACTTTGCCTTTAGACTGCTATATAGCTATATTCCTTATTGATAAAGATTTATTTCGAATGTCATAAAGTCAAAGAGTTGACAATATAAAATAATCATAATTATGTCAAATGTTTAACCATAACCTAATAAGAGCTATAAATGCAGTACAAAACCACTCAGAAGTACAAAGAAGGGAAGCAGTTCACTGAAAGGCAACAAGGGACTTTTTAAAAGCATATTTTGCTATTGATTCTTTGTGCCTCTAGAGGTCCTTAAATGGCAGACAGGGTCATTCTCAATCTAACAAAATTATTTTCTTCCTCTGCATGGTAGAAATGATATTCAACATCTAAACTATGTACTTATTTCTGTGTTTTGCCAATTAACACAAGAAGATAGTATATATCTATTAAATACACACAAACCTAGCACACTGGCATCACCAAATTCTGCAAGGATGCAGATCAGCAGGAGTGTTCATACACTGGTGGCAAGAAAATGAAGTGGTATGTTCATGTTAGAAGTCAGTTTCTTTTTCTTTTTTTTTTTTATTTCCAGAAAACCAAAAAGACAAAATTTTATTTTTAAATTATGAAGAAACATCCTTTTTTAATTCACTTTACATCCTGCTCACCACTGCCCCTTCTCCTAGTTTCCCTTTCATTCAAGACTCCATGCCCCCCCTCCTCCTTATCTTCCTCCTCTGAGAGGGTGGGTAACCCTCTACCCTGGCACACCCTCTCTCACTGAGGCCAGACAAGGCAACCCATCTAGAGAAACATATCCCACAGAGAGGAAACAGCTTCTGAGACAGCCCCCTGTTCTATCCAATGGAATACTGTTCATCTATTAAACAAAGGCATCATGAATTTTGCAGGTAGTTTCTTATAAAACTAAAATGCTTTGATTTTATATACTAGAAACTTGCACAGTATTTTCCCAGTTGCACTACAAATATATGCCTACAAATACAGATATGTATGTTTGCAATAGCTATGCTCATAATTGTCACAATTTGTGAATAGACAAGATTTCAAGATTTCCTTTGGAAGCAGATTGGAATATGCTATGCTGTATTCATTCATGGGCGTTTTAGTCTTGTTAAAAACAAGGAAGGCATCAATCCGTAATTAGACAGGAAAGAATGATAATTTACATTATTAAATGAAAGAAGCAATCTGAAATTACTCTATTTTAAATGGAAGGAAATCTAGGAAAGTCTAAAATATGGAGAGAGAGGGAAAAAAGCCAATAGTTGTCTGACAATTGAGGGAAGGGGGAGGCAGAGCAAGTTAGAATTTTAAGGTATTTATTCCGCCTGTATTTGTGAAGAGGATACATATTATTTCACACTAGTCAAAACCTATAATATCCACAATGCCAAGGGCAAAATTTATTTGAGCAATAAGTATATGACTTTGGGTAAAATAAAATTCTTAATTTGCGAAATATGTTGACTATGACTATGAAGTACTATAAAGGAGTAGGCGCAGATATATTGGCATACTGGTAAACTAGCTGAGAACAAGAACCTGCCAGATCAAATAAATGATTTGAAAATGAAAGTATATGTGGGGAGCGGGTGTGGCGGCAGTCCCAAGATGGTGCCCGGGACTGCAGCTAAGTCTCATGACTAGCACCTGACTTCCTCAGACACCTGAAACTAGCCACGTCCATTGTGAGAGCTGAGCAGGCGCACCATGACGCAGGATCAGGCCATGTGACGTGGACCTATGAACTGAGATTATGCAGTCTGGACTGAGGAGGCAGAGTTGAGGGAGGATCTAAGGGAGTGTGCTCGGGGGCAGAGGGCGGAGAGAGAGAGAATGAAGGGAAGAAAAGAGAGATTGCTGCTTGCATGCAGAAAGAAAAGTTCCTTAATAAACTGCTTTGAGAAGAACGTCGTGGTGTTGCTCCTTTCTGCGGGATGGAAACAGAAGCGACAAGAATATAAAAATAATCAGAAAAAGGATACTTAACATTAGAAAAACATGGGGGCCATAATTAATGGCTTCAGGCTTGCTACATTATTTCTTACAATATTTGTGGTTTTTGTGGTATGTTGGAGATGAAAGGTTGTGCATAACTGGGAACAGTCTACATTGTCAAGAAGTTATGAAGACAGATTCCACTAGTATCCCCATTCTGTAAAAAGGGGAGATAACCACTTTCACATTTGTTGATTGCATTCTATCCTTTTCCTTAAGCCTTAAGTGATTTCTTTTGAATATATTCATGAAATAAGTTGTAAGAGCTTCGTTCCAGGGACTAAACCACTGCCCAAAGAATATACATGGACTGACCCATGGGTTCAACTGCGTATGTAGCAGAGGATGGTCTTGTTGAGCACCAATGGAAGGAGAAGCCCTTGGTCCTGCCAAGTTTGAACCTCCCAGTGCAAGGGAATGGGGTGGGAGTTAATGGGGAGAGGAACACCCTTATAGAAGAAGGGGAGGGGGATTGGATAGGGGATGTATGGACAGGAAACCCAGAAAGAAATAACATTTTAAATGTTTTTTTTTCTTTTTTCTTTTTTTCGGAGCTGGGGACCGAACCCAGGGCCTTGCGGTTACTAGGCAAGCGCTCTACCACTGAACTAAATCCCCAACCCCCCATTTAAAATGTTAAAAAGGAAATATCCAGTAAAAAAATAAAAAATAAAATTTTAAAAATAGGAAAAAAGAAATTCAACAGAAACATCATCAAATCTAATTAACTTTTGCCAACCTTAGACTTTATAGTCCATCTTTAAGAATGTAAAATTGTTACCATGGGCCGGCCCTCTTGTCTTTTAAAATTCCATAGCTATCATATAGTTCAATCTGTCCGGCAATATTTTTAATAAGTGGTATTAAAATGCTTCCTCTTTTGCTCGCTTTTATTTTTGCCTGTTGAGCCTTATTTTGTTTTCCAATCTGAAATCATTTGTAGATGACACTTCTTTGTAACACTGCTGAGAACAACACCCCTTCTTTCTACAGAATTCATGTAATTACTTGATCTGAAAACACATGTCTCTGCCCCCCTTTTTTATAGACTGGGATTACATGACTAGTGAGGACTTGTTACTATTCACTAGCAATCTTTAAAGGAATACACACTCATTGCATTAGGATTTCTCTCTAAACTGGGACATGTATTAGTAAAGCCCAGAAAAAAACATTTATTGAATAAGTCAGTTAAATGTTAAATATAAGTGAGCCCAGGTTATTTTTTTGGTTGTTTTGTTTTGTAAATGTGGCTTTACCATTTTTATCCAGCATACTCAAGTCTATTAATACTGATAACTGACACAACTGTAAAGAAGTGAATTTCTGAACAGACTTGCTTTTAAATGGTGGTTTTGAATGTACACAACATTGATTTCAATAATATGCTAAGCTAACTAAATATCTTTTTTCATAATTTACATTAGTCTTATTATATTAAAAAAGACAAAAGACAAAGCTAAATATCACGGGATGCTCTGACAAGCTGGTACAACTGAATGTTGAATGTTTCAATGACAACACTTCTATTTTCAGTGTCCACATTCTTAAAGCTCTCTGAATAAAATCCTTAATGAGAAGGTCACAGGAGGAATGGCTTTGTATATATCAGATCCCTAAGTGAATGCTACGGGGCCATAGAACCATGCAGGGAACATTTTAGACCACTTGACTCTTCTTAGTAAAAAGCTTTCTAGACATAGAAATGATTTAAAATGTATGTAAGCAACATTAGGAAATAAAATCTTTTGGGATTGATGGCTGAGAGATTTGCGAGAAGTCAGACGTTTAGAAGGAAGCTATGAAGTGCTGGAGAGGGACTTGATAATGGATATAATATAAAGTGTATATCTTAGTTAATTATTAAAGAAATGGCACTGTCTAGCAAGGTGTATTTTATAGTATCAAGATGGCACTAACATGCGTAGTTGAGGAAATGTTATTTTAATCTTCATTAGTAATTTTATTACTTATGTATCTATAATTAAAAATGTAGTCCTCAGTGACATGATGTTTTTGAAAAAGCTGCCTGTAAACTTCAGTAAAGCTGCTGACCTTGAGTTCATAAACAACTATGCATTTCATTAGGAATGATATTAAAATGCTTATCAGGTAAAAGATATGTTTAATTATAACAAAAGAACTAAGGACATTGAGTATATAGTTTTAAAATGTAAATTTTTAGAATTTTATGTTTCCTTTAGATTTTTATTAAAATATCCTCTGCAGATAAAAGCACTGAAAATATTAGAAATCATGGGAGAGGAATTCAATAGATTTATAGGGTGCATTCATTCTATAAATAACAGGTTCAATATGGGTACTGTGACTTTTTAAGTCTGAAAGTCTATGTAATCCCCTGACAAATAAATGTTTTTGTCATCAAATGAATTTTATTTAAATTTCAACAAATAATAATAATGCAACTAATTGTAATAGTGAAATGATTGAAGGTATTGATTAGCCAACCTATACAGTTGAATTTTTATACAGAAAATATTTACTTTAATCAGTTTTGTTATGTCCTTTCTGTATTGTTTTGTAGTATAGAAGAGAGTTTGTTTAGGGCATGGGGAGTGGAGTTAAAAGGGTAGTAGGGGCAGAGAAAGGGAGAGAGAGAGAGAGAGAGAGAGAGAGAGAGAGAGAGAGAGAAAGAGAGAGAGAGAGAAGAGAAGAGGAGAGGAGAGGAGAGGAGAAGAGAAGAGAAGAGAAGAGAAGAGAAGAGAAGAGAAGAGAAGAGAAGAGAAGAGAAGAGAAGAGAAGAGAAGAGAAGAGAAGAACAGTAAAGGATGACCATGAGTCCATGGAAAGAGGAGAGGGAGGTAATGGGGAGAGAGTAGGGTCAGGAAAGCAAAAGCAAAATAAGGAACAAGACAGCAAGAGAGAGCAAGAGCATCCTTTCCGTATTTAAACAGTAAGTATATCATTTGGATTAATATTTCATAGTTTAAAATAGAATACGTTCTATTTTAGAGTGATTATCAGAATAGTCACAATTTCAGCAAGCGTTATCTTAACTGTTTTTAGAGATGCAGAGACTTCTTTGATCAGCAAAATTTCTGACTTGTTACTAGCCTTAGATTCTTATAGCCATTTCAACAACAGTAGCATTAGTTAAATTACATACTGAGCTTTGCAAACAAAACAAAGGCAAAATAACAGGCTAATATATTGTATTATTTTAGATGATGTAAGGTTCGGGGATATTTGAGAGCTGGTCACACCTGGAGAAATTGTAATTGTACCAACTGTGGGAGCGAGACTGGTAGGTTACTGTACTCAGAGAGCAAAATCTGGGCATAAGAACCACCAGTGTCATGAAGGAGACCAAGGTCAATCTCCAATTGTAATGATGATACTCAGACTGATCATGCATAACACAGGTTCTAATGGCCTCATTGTGCTTTCTAGAATAACAATTCGGAATGTGTATGCTTCCTGCATAAAATAATTTCACTAGCAGGCTTATTCCTCCTCCTTTTGTCCTGAATTATAGGTGAGGCCTTCTATTGACTTTTCTGAGGCAATGGAGCTGTATTGCCTGTGGGTTTCATTTCAAGAAGTAAAATTATCAAAGAGCCAGTTTTGTCTCTGATAGAGCTAAAATATCAGTGGCCTATGAGATTCAAAGAAGGTCATATTAGTCAGTTTTATTTTCTAAACTGTTGTACAGTCCCCTAAGGATCTAATTTACCAAACACATTGAATTTGCTGAAAGAAGTTAAACACGACTCAAGTTACAATATATACAATAAATATTGGATGAATAAAAGATGAAAGCCATGCTCAAGGTTACAGGAGGATGAGTTCTGCCTTCAGGAAAAAAAATGTGAATACCAAACAGTTATTAGTAGTAAAAATTTTAAATCTGCAAAAACTAAAGTGATGATGAAGAAATAAGTGTGAATTAATAGTGAGAGCTCAAATTAACAGGCAAGGTAGATGAGCTGGGAAGTGGGCAAATCCACGACTTTTATAAAATGTCTTGTGCTGGTAGGGGTGGGGCACACCTTTAATCACAGCACTCCAGAGGCAGAGACAGAGCTAGACAGATCTCAGTGAATTCGAGGCCAGCAAGTTCCAGGACACCCCGGGCTACTCCAAGAAACTCTGTCTCAAAAGATTTAGTTATCCTTCATGTCTATGTCACATGATATTAGAAAAATTATAAGGAAAACAAGCACTCTGGAAATCAATTGAGAGGTTCCTCAGAAAATTGGAAATAGATATACCCGAAGACCCAGCAATATCAGTCTTGAGAATAAACCCAAAAGATGCCCCACCATGCCACAGGGGCATAGGTTCCTAGCAACTTGATTTGTGATAACCAAAAGCTAGAAAAAAACCCAGATGTACCAGGACAGAAGAACGGATGCAGGGATTGTGGTTCATTCACACATGGAATACTACTCGGCTATTAAGAACATGAACATCCTGAGTTTTTCAGGCAAATGGATGGAACTAGAAAATATCCTGAGAGAAGTAACTCAGGCCCAAAAGGACATGCACAGTATATTATCACTAATACGTGGATATTAGCCAAAAAATAAAAATAAAAATAAAAATAAAAAGTGCAGAATACCCAAGGTACAGTACACAGAACACAACAAGCTGAAGGGCCCAAGTGAGAACTCCCCAGTCCCACTTGGGAGGGAGAAGAGAGCAACCAACCACAGTGGGGAGGGAGGGACCTGGAAGGGAAAACAGGGCAGGCTTGGGGAGGGAACAAGATCTGGTATTGGGTAGAGGAAAAGGACTGAAGCCCTGAGGGCCAGCAAGGAAGAATGGAAACAAGCAACCTTGGGAGGTAGGAAGCTGGCGGGGACCCTTGAGAATGTACCAGAGACATGGAAGGTGAGAGACCCTCAGGACTCAAAGGGAGGGACCCTAGATGAAATGCCCTACTGTGGGGGAGAGGGAACCTGTAGAGTCCACCTCTAACAGAAAAACAGGGCATCAAGGGAGGGATGGGGTTGCTATCTCACACTCAAAACTCTGACCCATAATTTTTCCTGTCTAAAAGAACTGCAGGGATAGAAACTGAAATGCCTGGGAAAAAGAAGATCCAGTGACAGGCCCAAAGTGGGATCCAGCTCAAGGGGAGGCCCCTAGGCCTGACACTATTACTGAGCCTATGGAGTGCTCACGAAAAGGAACCTATAAAGTCTGCCCTCTGAAAGACCCAACAATCATGTAAAATAGACAGACGCAGATATGTGCACCCAACTAATGGACAGAAGCTGCTGACCCCGGTGGTTGAATTGGAGAAAAACTGGTAGAAGCTGAGTAGGTGGGCAACTCTATAGGAGGACCAGAAGTCTCAATTAACCTGGACCCCCGATATCTCTCAGACACTGGATGAGCAACAAGGCAGCATACACCAGCTGATATGAAGCCCCCAAGACATATACAGCAGAGGACTGCTGGGTCTGGGTCCAGTCAGAGAAAATGCACCTAAATCTCAAGAGATTGGAGACTCCAGGGAGTTTAGAGGTCTAGTGGTTTGGGTGGGGTGGGACATCCTAATGGAGACAGGGTTTGGGGAGGAGGTATGGGATGTAGAACAGTAGGAGAGTGTACTGGGAGGGGAATAAAATCTGAAGTGTAAAAATAAAATAAATGAGGAGGAGGACGACGATGACGATGACGACGACGATGATGATGATGACGATGATGAATGGAAACACACACTACCACCACCAATATCGAAATAACTAGAATTAACAATGCTGGTCATTCATAACTCTCAATATCAATGGAATAAAACCCCCAATAACAACCTGCAAACTAACAAAATTGATGCAAAAAACATAATTTTTCTTTTGGTTGCATACAAGAAACTCACCTCAGCAAATAAGACAGATATTATCTCAGAGTAAAGGCCTGAATAAAGGTTTCTCTAAGCAAACAAACCCAACAAGTAAGCTAGAGCAGTCATTTGAATATACTTTCAATCAAATTTAATAAAACAAAATGAGAAAGAACAGTTCATACTCAACAAAGGAACAGTGCAACAAGATGACATCTTGATTCTGAATATCAATGTCCCAAATGCAAGGGAAGCCACATTCGTAAAAGAAATACTGTGAAAGTCTAAATTACACATTGAAAACCGTGTTATAGTGGGAGACTGCAACATCCCCCAAAGAAAAGAAAAACAACTTCCAGTTCATTCTTTTATTCTTATAATGCTATTTATTCATTATAGCTGTGAGTAATATGCAATGAATTTTTTCATTAAAGACTTCAGGAAACAGAGATTGATCTCAGCTTTAAATGTGACTGTAGTTTTATTATTTTATTTTCCATCTAGTCTTTGAGTAATACTATTAATAAAAAATTACACTCTGGAAGGAAAACCAGTAAAGTTAAATATACAGTAATTATATAATTTCTACTTTAGAGTATCTCTGGAAAACAGCAGATTTACCGAAAGTTCTAAGTACACTTTTATTTTAGGGGTTTGAAGAAAGTTGGTCAATAGAATCTCTGTTTACATCATTTTGCCAAAATCATATAATCATATAGTCTACTTCAACAACTATAGTATGCATAGGTGTGAACTGTGTACATGTATGCAAACCCACAAACACGTAGGTGCTCACACACACACACACACACACACACACACACAGGTACATGCATATGTTGGTGATTCAGAAAAGGGAAACGAGACTACTGCTATGATGTGAATGCTACTCTCACTCGGATATTCAAGAGAGAATTCAGATGCCAGTTTCAGGGTTAATTTTATAATGTGGTACTTTGTTATTTTATTTTTCAAAGAGGTAGAACATAAGCCATCAGGAAAGCCGTAAAAGATATGGGAAATTTAGACTCTGAATTAGTCTTCAAAGGATGAAATTATTTTGTTTTACAGATATGTATTTTCTTCTTACTGTTTTATCACACCATGATACTTCAGTCAATGTGTTCCTATATTAGTCCAGAACTACCTCACAGACTATGCAAACTACTGGTCTGCAAATGTAGGTGGCAGAAATATCCTCCTAAGGTCAATTATCCAGCAAAATAGAAAACAGCACCTGTTCAGTCATCTGATGGCCTCAACTTATATGTGATTTTTTTTCTCTTGCTTTTTAGGTAGTGCTTCATAAATTTTGAGGCTTTCCACATGATACATGACATATTTGGGGCTTTAAATCTTAATCTTTCTGATTTTTTTTATTTTTTTCTTATTTTTATGGTTAATATTTTTCCCCATTTTATTGCATAGTTAAAATACCACATGAGTATTTTTATACAAAACTATTTTCTTTATATGTTGAAAGTTCCCATACAATGTTTTGATCATATTTTAATTTTTTTTAAATTCTGGATCATCATACATGCATAAGCCCATAATGAAATGCAACTAAATCATGGAGTAGAGATTAGCAATTAGGGAAGAAAAATAAATTAGGGGAATTAAATAAATACACATTTAGGAGACATAAAAAAGAGCAAAGGGATTCAAAGTGTGAACTTTCTCATGTGAAATTTCCATACATCTTTATCTTAGATCACAGAACTAAAGTTCTTTTTCCACTTTTAGTAAAAGTCCATATGACAAAGAAGAATATGCGCTTAGTCCTTATAAGGCTGACTGTTTCTCACTAAGTGCCAGGAAAAATTCACTTAGTTTTGCGTCAAGTTGCAGCACCACAGGCAGATAACTCTGCACACTGATTTCACTTAGAGATCAAAGAAGACGGTATGAGTTGTCTGCCTTTACTTCTCTGTGCTCTGTCTAGCTTTGCTGCCCCTAACATCGGACCTTGTTCAGATGTTGTGAAAATTACCATTTAAGAAGAAGAGGTGGAAGTTGTCCTTCAGTGTTGAGTCCTTTGGTGGAACTCATTCTAGTACAGAAGCCAGACTTGCTATGTTTCTGGAGTTAAAACGTCTGTCACTTTAGTAACAAGAGCAAAGGACATTAGAGGGCACCCTAACTCAACATTCCATACAGAAAAGACACTTTGGGTAATTTGGACAAAGAAAACACAAATACCCTGAATTCCCCATTTTCTTTGATTTGAAACCAACCCTTACTCTTTGAAAACAGTAGGAGAAACAAATGGGGTGCTGAAAAGGTTCTCTAAATCCTTTTAAAAGTCAGCATGGAGACTTCTGATTCATCACGGTACACAGTCCTAACCTCCCCTTTGCCCTTTCACACACCTCTGCATTAATAGATTCTAAAACAAATTCTCTGCAGTTGTACAGTATTAACACATGCCCTTCCATGTCTTAAAAGTGTCCTTCGAAGTGACATTTGTCCCTAGTCTTCCCTCCCCCTCCATATAATCCATGGGGAATGGTGGAGGGTTGTTTATTAATGAAGTATGTTAGTCTAGGAACTTGTCATCTCTTTTTATCTGAATGAAATTATTTAATCATTTGCTTCACTTGATTGGGTGTGCAAATGTTAAGCCTGGGTTAAATGATGCCATTAGCAGATGGCACTGACACAGATATGTTTTACAACCCCTGATGTGGCTCATAATCCCATGAGTGATCTATAGCAAGACAGTAAATAACATATACATGATGTCTTGAATAAGTCATAATGTAGTCAGAGAATGACAAATGCAGATGAACCTTAACCTACTTAGTTCTCAGACATGATCCTCAGGAAGACTGATTCATCTGATCACAGATAAATAATAGAATTTCTTCTGCATGCTTCTTAAGTGCTGACAATTTTATCTTAAATGTGAAAGGTTATTAGATTGTATTTCATGAGGTAAGAAGAAATATTCGGTCAGAGGAAATAATAGCCTAATAATATGCATTGCTACATGCATACATTACTGCTTTAGAAACTCCATGGTCCCCACTGCATTGATTTCACGTATATATTATATATGGTACTAACAGTTGGTTGATTAAATCTAAAAGGATGATCCTGAACATAACCAACCTAAAAGAGAATGCTTTCTCCACGGTTATTTAGATAGAACTGAGGTTCTAGAAGTCATTTCACAATGTTATTGAATGATTTTAAAATTTTGACAGAGTCAAGCTCTAATTTTAAAATTAATTACATAGATTTATGGGTGTGGCTAAGTGGAAGAAATTTTGCTTTTCACATAAGAGACCCTGATATTTATCCCCAGAACAAGAAACTAATAATAAAACAACAAAGATCTGCAAATTAATTATTCAAACTGGAAAAATTATCATGGCTAAAGAGTTAAGTAGCCCCTAAATATCCTCTGAAGTAACAATATTTCTGCATAGTTGGTGAATATTTTATATCATGTATTGTCTATGCTTAAGAAGAAAATTAAATTGCTAAAAGTGCATTGCAATGCTATAATACTTGTACCTAAATATTGTTTTCTTTAGAGAATGAAATGAAGAATAAATGAAGGAAATGAAGTTGATTGGTTTCTGTTCTCCACTGTAGTTATTAATAGGGAAATCTACCCAAATCAATAGTTTAAGCATATCATGTGCCCCATGCTAATTGATATAGGATAGTGAAATCTAGTTAAAATATTTTTATTTTTATTGAGACTAGTTCATTATTAAACAGTTTAATCTAATTGAGACCAATTAGAGCCATGAACCCTCGAAGAGGGACATAAGATATCATATTTCCCATATTAAAAACCATTTTATGATATTAAGATGTAAGTCATAGATAAGGGAAGTGAAAAGTGTTAAGATTCATTCTTAACAGAAAAGAATCAAAAACCTGGTTGTTTTCATTGAGATAATCGTTGCGATTAGCGCCATGGTTTCTAATAGGAGCATCTTGATGAACTAGCAAGAAAGGATACAGCTCATTAGTCAAACAGTCCTAAATCAGAACAGCACTGAAAACTAGCTCCTGCTAAAAGTATAAATATTATTTTTGCAGGAAACATGAAAAAATTACAATTCAATGCATACTTAGTAAATCTGTAAGGTAAAATTTTCCACATTATGAAAAGTCAGTATTAATTTATATTATGCATATAGTTTGATTCTACAAATGGCTTCCCAATTATCTACTGTATTCAAAATCTATCTTTCTACCACACTACTCCATTTGAACAATTTCCTCAATTAAAATATAATACACACATATTTTAAAAAGGAAAAGATAGGACTCAACAGTTATAGAAATGAAATACAGTAGCCACATAAAGAACAAAATCATAGTAAACTATACTTTTTGTGGTATAATGGTACAGAAACTGTTGCAAATGCAATTTGTGTCATTTACTCCTTATTCTTATAAACATGTATTCTCCTAAACATATATCTTAAAAATCATAACTACCTTTACTTAAGCATAAGACATTTTGATATCTCTCTGTGTCTATGTTGATTATCTATCAACCTGAAGATGTCTACCTCTATTGCTGTGTATGACTTTGACTACTCAGAATATGTCCTCCTGTTAATTGAATTATTAAATGATTTGTTAATATTTTCCATGGGACTTAATATTAATGAAAAAGTATAATGTTTAACCTGCCTCTTTAGTATTAAATCTTATGTGGCTTAATACTGTAGGGCGCCCTCCTGTGGTGAACAATGCTACTGCGCATGCGCAGGCTTTGCACCTGGCATCAGTTGGCCGGTAATATGCTAATGAGGGAGCAGCACCATGCTAATGAGGTAATTCATGCTCTGCCAATCCCTGAAGGGCAATTAGCATAGCCTCACCCTGCTGTCTATATAAGGCGAGCGCTCATGCTGCTTGAGGTCCCCCCGTCCCTGTTCAAGAGAGCTGTACAGTAAAGGCTTGTTCGCAGAAGAATCCTGTTGCCGCGCATCATTCTTGCTGGCGAGACGAGGGCACACGACATAATACAAATATTCTCTACTAGAATTCTCATTAAACCAGAAATAATTTTAGAGAGAACTAGGAATCATTATTATTTGGGATATATAAAATATTTAAGATTATTTGTATGTTTTACTTTATTTATTTGTCTATTTACTTATTTATTTATTTATTTACTTACTTATTTCACATATCATGGAAAACATTTGGAGGTGAAAGAACACCTGTGGTATTGAGATATCTCCTTCTACCATCTAACTTCTAGGAATCTCATTTTGTCAGGCTTGGGACCAAAGACCTTTATCTGCTGAGTCATTTCCATATTTCCTTAATATGTATGCTTTTGAAAGAATAAACAAAATCTAGAAAGCTAAATGTTCCAGACAATTGTGGCATTTTGATTTATTTGGTTTGATACAAAATACAGAATAATGAGACATGGCGCCTTCAGCTGCTTATGTAGCAGAGGATGGCATTGTCTAGCTCAATAGGAGGAGAAGGCCTTGGTCTTGTGAAGGCTTATTTCCCCAGTGTAGTGGAATGCTAGGGTCTTGGTAGGAATGGGTGGGTAGGAATGGGAGCATCTTCATAGAAGCAGGGACAGGGGGAAGAGGGTATGGGAGAGGAGGAAAAGGGAATAACATTTTAAATGTAAATACATAAAATATGTAATAAAATAAATCAATTAACTAAAAATAAGTCAAATAAAAGTGAAGAGAAGAAAACTAAAGTATACTGGTTACTTATTATTAGTTATTCTCCAATAGAAGAAAACTTCAATCGTGGAAAGAAGAGATCTCAATTGTCTTGTTGCCTCTAGCTCTTGCCTTAGATTCTCTCAATGATGGATCATAAACTGTAAAATGAAATGCACATTCTCCCAGTTGCTTTTGATCAGTATTTTATCATAGCAACAGAATGAACACTAAAACATAATGAGCGAGCATGTAAGTGGACTTACAAAAATCAAATGGGAAAATGACAGTGGATATTATCAGAGCATTAAGTTGAAGAGAGCATTTTACATTTCTTCTCCTGCTGAAACACTGAAAAAATAGAGAGATGTTTGATCTTCAAACATTTTCCAGGTTATAAATCTTAATACACTTAGACTTTGATAGACTTATCAACATAAACTCGGAAACAGAAAACCTATAAGAGAGTTGCACCAGAAATAATCTAGATGACATTGGTTAAAATAGATGCATTTATCAATTCAGCACCAAGATAAAAGGGAATCAATTGATCTCAGTTATGTCATTGTCATACATTACTTAAATGCATCAAATGAAAGGTATTCAGGTCTCATACGCTAATATAAACAAGGAAGTTGTACTTATTTCATTATATGATATCATTCTTTATTTATAGAAGGACCTATCTTCGTTTCAAAATTCCTATTCCTATGAAATATTTCATAAGAACTACAATGATGGGAGAGTTTGTTATTCCCTATAAATTAACACATCTTTAGTCTAGATTTCAGCACAGTATCACAAACTATGTGTGTTTATCTTTGCAATCACTAACCTGCAATGTGGCTCTTTTCACCACCATGGTATCACTTGAAACAAACCTAGAACATTCCCTGAGTTAATTTGCTTGGATCTTAATATATTCAAAATAAAACAGAATTTCTATTTAGAGTAACTTTAAAAGACTGAAGTCTTGATTCTTCTCCTTTACTGAAGACCATCCACTGCATTTTTTTTAACCCCAGTCCACCTGCAAAATCTATTCTATTTCTCCTGCCCTGAGAGACCCACCCTGTAGAGCCCTCCTTGTTACTTGGCTTCTCTAGGTCTGTGGATTGTAGCATGATTATCATTTACTTAACAGGCTGCTTCATATAAACAACTTTTAGCATTGAATAAGCATGGCAAAAAATAGGCATGACACACTTACAGCAGTCTCTGGCCAGTTACTTATATAACCATATGAGAGACATATGATTGTTTCAACTGTGTATTCTAGTTATTTTTCCATTTTGAAGACACACAGACTTGCGTGAGTTAAGCTTTGCTGAGGTTGACAATGGAACATCATAGCCCCCAAGTCTCAGCACTTTAACATATAATCTGTGCTTCATTTAAATCACACACCTCTGTGTCATCAGCCTTCATTTGTTTGTCAGGCACATTGTAAAACCCAGGCTGATTGGTGTTGATTTCTAGAAGAAAAGAATGAAAAATCTATAATAATTTTGATCCTTAAGTGATTCACATAAATTCTGCAGATCTCATTTGCCAAAGGAAGTCATAAGGTTTTGTTGATGGGGCCACCCATAAAAATAAAAGTTGCACTGAAGATTTAGGTAGGCAAAAACCACTTTAAGACAATCACAATGGTGCAAAGAGCACAGAAGTCATTCTGAACTCAGCTCCACCAGGAAAACATGATGGAACACACTTTGTAGAAGCAGGATACAGGCAGTCTGTTTACTAAGCCTTATACAAAGCAAAAGCAAACTTCCTTGATAAGAAATGATTTTCCAATGTATAGCAGAGCACTTGCTTATGTTAAAAATTTGGCTTTACCTTTTCAGTTAAAAGAGGGAAATAGGAAAGTAATAGTTCCATTTAGAAAGGTATTCCTGGGTTACATGGACTATTCTGTGTTTCCATTACAATACTTCAATTCTGCAAGGTGATGATATTCATAATGACATACTACTTCATCTAAATAATGTGCTTTCACCATATTCTTCCTCACTCACAATATACAGCTTAATTAGAAGGGCTCAAAGGCAGATGTTTTAAGAAAAGAAATCAGGTGTCCTGGCAGAAAGCACCCATTGGGAGATTCGTCATTGAGAACCTCCAAAAAATGTGACTTATCTTTCAAATCTATTTCTGTTTAAGTCTTTGGTAGAAGGGATCAAGAGGATGACAAACCCTGAATGCATCCTGTAAAACAACCATGGCCGATGAACATGATCATGATTTCTAGTAAATGTGAGACTTCCTACATAAAATCTTTCCTTGCATTTATATGACACTGAAATTCGAGGGGATGGTACTAGTGATCTTACTGCTCTTCTCTGAAACTCACTAGACTGAACCCAAATATGAAAATATAATAACAATAAGATAAAAATAAATAAAAATTCAAAATATACAGGGTCTATAACTACTCTTTTTATAGGCAACCATGTATTGAATACCATGAAGTCATTGCCAACTCATTTCAGAAGGCTTGGAATATTGTCGTTCCCTGGAGATACAGCTTCTTATCAAAATCTTTGAACAAAAGAGAAGAAATATAGAATATCATTAAACATATTTGACTCTTCCAGTTCTATTGGAGCCTCACATAGTTAGAAAGGCTCTTGTGAGAGAAACTGAACCTATATGAGGAACTAAATGATAAAAGAGTATGTCCATCTCAGTTTAGCACTCACTCAATTAAGTATTAGTCACTAACTATCACACTTGGATGTGTAAGATCATTACTGGAGAAAATTTGTGGAATTATTTTCTTTTTTTAAGATTTTATTTATTTTTATATACTCACTTTACATCCTGCTCACTGCCCCAATCCTGGCCACCTTCTCCCACAATCATTTCCACATTGCCACTCCCCTTCTCTCCTGAGCAGGTACCCCGCTTCCTTGGGTATCCCCCAACCTTGTTTATCAAGTCTCTGCAAGACTAGGCATATTGAAAGGACAAATTCTTATTCAGAACTGTATCCTTAATGTGAATTTGTGAGAGAAGCCAAATTTTGAAAGTGGACCTCAACTATTAAAAGCCTTTTAACTCTTTTCTGACAACTTGCCTGGCATTGGCTTATACTGTGCCTCATAAATCCCATCCTTGTTCTTAATGGTAAATAACTTCTATTCACTTTAAAGATAACAAGAGCACAATGAGTGAAATGTGCCCATATGGATCACTAAGCAGTTTAATCTACCTATCAGCAGAAAGCTGCTCAGCCTTCACATACCTATTGCCTTGAGTATTAAAAAACTTGAAATAGAGGCATTGGATATCTATCAGTGATATTCAATTGAAATTCAACCATTTTTTTTTCTACAAAAAAGGGCATTTCAGTATCCTAGATTACATCTCAGAAGAGCACTCACAGCCTGGAAAACAGTGCAGTCATCCTCCCCAACCATCCTCCTAGAGCAAATGCTTGAAAACGTTCTCGCCAAATCATGTGCCAATGTCACCACATTTCTTAACAATTCTTTTTTTTTTGCATTTTTTTTTATTAACTTGAGTATTTCTTATATACATTTCAAGTGTTATTCCCTTTCCCGGTTTCCGGGCAAACATCCCCCTCCCCCCTCCCCTTCCCAACCCTCCCCCCATTGCCGCCCTCCCCCCATAGTCTAGTTCACTGGGGGTTCAGTCTTAGCAGGACCCAGGGCTTCCCCTTCCACTGGTGCTCTTACTAGGATATTCATTGCTACCTATGGGGTCAGAGTCCAGGGTCAGTCCATGTATAGTCTTTAGGTAGTGGCTTAGTCCCTGGAAGCTCTGGTTGCTTGACATTGTTGTACTTTTGGGGTCTCGAGCCCCTTCAAGCTCTTCCAGTTCTTTCTCTGATTCCTTCGACGGGGGACCTATTCTCAGTTCAGTGGTTTGCTGCTGGCATTCGCCTCTGTATTTGCTGTATTCTGCTGTGTCTCTCAGGAGCGATCTACATCCGGCTCCTGTCGGTCTGCACTTCTTTGCTTCATCCATCTTGTCCAATTGGGTGGCTGTATATGTATGGGCCACTGTGGGGCAGGCTCTGAATGGGTGTTCCTTCAGTCTCTGTTTTAATCTTTGCCTCTCCCTTCCCTGCCAAGGGTATTCTTTTTCCTCATTTAAAGAAGGAGTGAAGCATTCACATTTTGATCATCTGTCTTGAGTTTCGTTTGTTCTAGGGATCTAGGGTAATTCAAGCATTTGGGCTAATAGCCACTTATCAATGAGTGCATACCATGTATGTCTTTCTGTGATTGGGTTAGCTCACTCAGGATGATATTTTCCAGTTCCAACCATTTGCCTACGAATTTCATAAACTCGTTGTTTTTGATAGCTGAGTAATATTCCATTGTGTAGATGTACCACATTTTCTGTATCCATTCCTCTGTTGAAGGGCATCTGGGTTCTTTCCATTTTCTGGCTATTATAAATAAGGCTGCGATGAACATAGTGGAGCACGTGTCTCTTTTATATGTTGAGGCATCTTTTGGGTTCTTATACAAGGCTAACACACTGTCTTTGTAGATCCCTTGTTTTGGTAAATATACTCGAAATTTCATTCTTTACTCCATAAATCATAGCAAAGAGGAAGGAATTTATAGGATAATTGAAGCACTGAAGCTAATTGAGAACTGGTCAACCTTGTCTTTCCTCTGCTTATGTAAGTCTGTAAGAAGATGATTGGGATTTATTTATTAGGTGAAATATGGGCCTGTAAATCATTCAGTTCCAGGGGATCAGAAGAGAACAAGTTGTTCAATCAACTCATAAGATACCTATCCTTAAGCCTCTGGATGTTTGGTGCTCTCAAATAAAGCCTTTTGTTTCCTTAGTGGGATGCCAGGGATCCAAGAGGTTCCTAGGACCCTCTGAAAGAACATTAGCCAAAATACTCCAAAAAAGCCTGACAGAACCTGTACAGACCAAATCCAGTGGACAGGGCCATTCACCCACCTCAAAAATGATACTCCAGAATTACCCCCTGTCAAAGGAAATGCAGGGACAAAGAGTGGAGCAGATTCTGAAGGAAAGGCCACACAGAGAATGTCCCATATAGGGATCCATCCCATCTGCAGACACTAAACCCAGGCACTATTGATGATGCCAAGAAGAGCTTGCTGACAGGAGCCTGATATAGTTGTTCTCTGAAAGGCTATGCCAGAGCCAGACCACTATTCATGTGGATGCAGACAGCCAAACATTGGACTGAGTGAAGGGATCCCAATGGAGGAGTTAGGGCAAGGAATGAAGGAACTGAACGGGTTTGCAACGCCATAGGAAGGACAACAATATCAACCAAATAGATTACCCCGAAGCCCACAGGGGCTGAACCACCAACCGCAGAGACACATGGGGGTATCCATGACACCAGCTGGATGTATAGCAGAGGATGGTCTTACCTGGAATTTATGGGAGTGAAGCCCTTTGTTTCTGTGGAGGCTTGATGACCCAGAAAAGAGGAATGCTAGGGTGCTGAGGCAGGAGTGGTTGTGCTGGATGGGGAACACCCTCATTGAGGCAGTGGGTGGTGAAGGAGTTGAGGGATTGTGGAGTGGAAAATCAGAAGGGGGATAAGATTTGAAATGTAAATAAATCGAATAAGCAATGCAAATATGGAAAAAAGAATGCTTCAGCTCTGTACCCTATTTTTTAGAAGGATTTTTTTGGTTCTCTAGATACTAACTTCTTGAGTTCTTTGTATACTTTGGATATTAACCCTCTGTCAGATGTATGGTTGGTAAAGACATTTCCCAGTCTGTGGAATGTCATTTTGTCCTATTCACAGTGTCCTTTGCTTTACAAAAACCTTTCAATTTTATGAGGTCCCATTTGTCAACTGTTGATTTTAGAGCATGAGCCATTGGTATTCTGTTCAGAAAAATTTCCCCTGTGCAGATGTGTTCAAGGTTCTTTCCCAATTTATATTCTACTAGATTTGGTGTATCTGGTTTTATGTGGAGGTCCTTGATCCACTTGGACCTGAGCTTTGTAGTAGGAGATAAGAATGGATCAATTTGCATTCTTCTAAATGCTGACCACCAATTGAAGCAGCAACATTTGTTGCAAATGCTATCTATTTTCCAGTGGATGGTTTTGGCTTCTTTGTCAAAGATCAAAGGCATGTGGCTCTATTTCTGGGTCTTCAAGTCTACTCCATTCATCTACCTGTCTGTCTCTGTATCAGTATCACACAGTTTTGATCACTATTACTCTATATTACAGTTTGAAGTCATGGATAGTGATTGCCCCAGAAGTTTTTTATTTTATTTTTTTCATCTTTATTAACTTGAGTATTTCTTATTTACATTTTGATTGTTATCCCCCTTCCCGGTTTCCAGGCCAACATCCCCCTAATCCCTCCCCCTCCCCTTCTCTATGGGTGTTCCCCTTCCCATCCTCCCCCCACTACCGCCCTACTCCCAACAATCACATTCACTGGGGTTCAGTCTTGGCAGGACCAAGGGCTTCCCCTTCCACTGGTGATCTTACTAGGATGGCTCAGCCGTTAAAGGCTAGGCTCACAACCAAAAATATAAGTTTTTTATTGTTAAGAATAGATTGCTCTATCCTGTTTCTTTATTATTTTTTTTGTTATTCCAGATGAGGTTGAGAATTGTTTCTATGTGAATAATTGAGCTGACATTTGATAGGGGTTGCATTGATTTTGTAGATTGCTTTTGGTAATATGGCAATTTTAATATGTTAATCCTGAAGATCCATGATCATGGCAGATCATTCCATCTTCTGAGGTCTTCGATTTCTCTCTTCAGAGACTTATAGTTCTTGTCATACAGATCTTTCACTTGCTTGGTCAGAGTCACACCAGGGTATTTTACATTATTTGGGACTATGGTAAAGGTGTCATTTCCCTAATTTCTTTCTCAGCCTGTTTATCCTTTGAGCAGAGGAAGGCTACTGGTTTGTTTGAGTTAATTTTAAATTCAGCCACTTTGCTGAAGTTGTTTATCAAGCTTAGGAGTTCTCCAGTAAAATTTTTGGGGTCACTTAAATATACTATCATTATCATCTGCAAATAGTGATATTTTGACTCCTTCCTTTCCAATTCATATCCCTTTGACCTCCTTTTGTTATCTGATTGCTCTAGCTAGGACTTTGAGTACTATATTAAATAAAGAGTGGGCACCTTTGTCTTACCCTGAGTTTAGTGAGTGGGATTGCTTCAAGTTTCTCTCCATTTAGGTTGATGTTGGCTATTGGTTGTCTGTATATTGCTTTCTTTATGTTTACATATATGCCTTGAATTCTTGACCTACCCAAGACTTCTTTTTTTAATACAAGAATTTTTACATGAAAGGCATTGTATCTTGTCAAGGCTTTTTCCTTTTTCAGCATCTAATGAAGTAATTTGTTTTTTCTTTCAGTTTGTTTATATGGCATTTTACATTGAACCATCCTGGTATCCCTGGGATGAAGCCTACCTGGTCATGTTGAAAAATGATTTTGATGTCGTTTTGGATTTCATTTGAGAGCATTTTATTGAGTGTTTTTGTATCAATAGTCATAAGGCAAATTGCTCTCAAGTTCTCTTTCTTTGTCTGGTCTTTGTGTGGATCAGCTTAACTGTGGCATCATAGAATGATCCAGGTAGTGTTCTTTTTGTTTCTATTTTGTGAAATAGTTTGAAGAGTACTAGCAATAGGTTTTCTCTGAACGTCTGTAACAGCAGGAAAGCTATCTGGTCCTGGGCTGTTTTGGGTTGGACTAGTTTTTATGACTGTTTCAATTTCCTCAGGGGTTATGGGACTGCTTAGATGATTTAGCTGACTCTGATATAACATTGGTACCTGGTAACTGACCAGAAAATCATCCAGTTCATCTAGATTTTACAGTTCTGTTGAGTATAGTCAATTGTGATAGGATCTGATGATATATATATTTTTTAATTTTCTAACTTTCTGTTATTATGTCTCCATTTTTACTTATTTGGTTAATTTTGATACTGTCTTTATGCTCTAAAGTTAGTTTGGCTAAGAGCTTACCTATCTTCTTGATTTTCTCAGAGAAATAGCTTCTAGTTTTGTTGACTTTTTGTGTACTTCTTGTTGTTTCTACTTGGCTTATTTCCACCATGAGTTTGATTATTTCCTGCTGTCTACTCCTCTTGGGTCCATTTGCTTCGTTTTTTCTAGAGACTTCAGATGTTCTGTTGAGCTGCTAGTGTATGATCTCTTGAATTTCTTTATGAAGGCTCTCAAAGCTATGTGTTTTCTTTTTAGCACTGCTTTCATCCTGTCATTTAATTTTGGGAATGCTATTCCTTCACTGTTATTAAATTTTAAAAAGTCTTTGATTTCCTTTTTTATTTCTTCTCTGATCAATTTTCATTGATTAGAGAGTTGTTCACTTTCCATGTTTATGTGAGCTTTCTGTTGCTTTTATTATTTTTGAACACCAAAGTCCTTGGTGGTCTCATAGAATGCATGGGATTAATTCTTTATTCTTGTATCTGTTGAGGCTTGTTTTGAACCTGATTATTTGGTCAATTTTGGAAAAGGTGCTGAGACAAAGGTATATTCTTTATTTTAGGGCAAACTGTTTTGGATATATTTGTTAAATCAGTTTGGTTTATAGTGTCTGTTAGTTTCACTGTGTCTTTGCTTAGTTTGTTTCCATGATCTGTTCACTGGTCAGAGTGGCATGTTGAAGTCTCCCACTATTATTGTGTGAGGTGCAATGGGTGCTTTGAGCTTTAGTAACCTTTCTTTTACAACTGTGGGTGTCCTTGCATTTGGGGCATACATGTTTAGAATTGAGAGTTAATCTTGGCGGATTTATCCTTAATGAGTTTGTAGAGTTCTTATCCACCTTATTTTTTTGATAATTTTGCTAGAAAGTCTATTTTATTGAATACTATATTTTTTACTCCAGCTTGTTTCTTGAGACCATTTGTTTGAAATTTTTTTTTCCATTCTTTTACATTGAAGTAGTGTCTGTCTTTGCAAATGAGGTGTGTTTTCTGTATGGAGAAAATGCTTGGTCCTGTTTATGTATCTACCCTGTTAGTTTATGTATTTTTATTGGGGGATTGAATCCATTGATGATAAGAGATATTAAGGACCAATGATTGTTGCTCCTGTTATTTTTGTTGTCAGAGCTGGAATTATGATTGTGTGGCTCTCTTCTTTTGGGTTTGTTGTTAGGAGATTAATTTCTTGCTTCATCTTGGGTGAGTTTCCCTCCTTGCATTGGAGTTTTTCTTCTATTATTCTCTGTAGGGCTGAACTGTAGAAAAGGAATTGTTTAATTTTGTTTTTGCTATGAAATATCTTGGTTTCTTCATCTATAGTAATTGGGAGTTTTACTGGGTATAGTAGCCTGCACTGGCATTTCTGTTCTCCTAGTGGCTGAATGACATCTGCCCTAGATCATCTGGCTTTTAGAGTCTCTGCTGAAGAGTCTGGTGTAATTCTAATAGGTTTCCCTTTACATGTTACTTGACTGTTTTCCCTACCACTTTTAGTATTCTTTCCTTGTTTTGTGCATTTGGCATTTTCATTATGATGTGACAGAAGGAATTTCTGTTCCGATCTATTTGTCATTTTGTAGGCTTTTTATACATTTATGGGCATCTCTTTCTTTAGGCCAGGGAAGTTTTCATCTATAATTGTTGAAGATATTTACTGGTTTGGAATCTTCACTCTCTTCTATACCTATTTTTCCTAGGTTTTGGTCTTTTCATTGTGTCCTAGATTTCTCGAAAGTTTTGAGTTAAGGGCTTTTTCATTTTGCATTTTCTTTGACTGTTCTGTGACAGTACTTTCTATATCTGAGATTCTGTCTTCTATCTCTTGCATTCTGTTGGTGATATAACTCCTGATCTCTTTCCTAGGTTTGTATCTCTGGGGTTATATTCCCTTAGTGATTTCTTTATCATTTCTATCTCTATTTTTAAATTCTAGATGGTTTACTACAATTCCTTCACCTGTTTGATTGGGTTTTGCTGAATTTCTTTAAGGGATGTATGTGTTTCCTCTTTACAGGCATCTGCCTATTTTCCTGTATTCTCCTCTTATTCTTTATGGGCATTATTTATGTCCTTCTTAAAGTCCTCTATCATCTTCATTAGGTAGAATTTTAGATCAGAATCTAGCTTTTCAGGTATGTTGCTTTATTGAGGTCTTGCTATGGTGGTATAACTGATTTCTGATGTTGCCATGTAGCATTGGTTTCTGTTGCTTATGTTCTTGGTTGTGCCTCTGGCAATCTAGTTATCTCTGGTATTAACTGGCCTTGCTGTCTCTGATTGGAGCCTGTTTCTCATGTGAGCCTGGTAATGTTGGGCCTCTTTGGATCAAGCTATCTCTGGGTATACGAGGAGGTGTAAAGAGCCTAATATGTGAGCCTGACTTTACCAACTGATGTCAGCTGTCTCTGGGTGTGGATGGGGTATGGATGGGGGCTTGAGCACAGCATCAGCTCCCAGGCATAGATGTGTCCTCTAGGCACCAGGATTCCCAATTATTCCAGGTATTGGGACAGGGTTTGGGACCTCCTCTGTGATCTTGAGTGTGTCAGACCTCCTGGGGGTCGAGCTGTCTCTGGGTATGTGTGGGGTAGAGAGGGTTGGAGCACAGGATATGATCCAGGGCACAGAGTGGAACGGGAAGGAACGTGTGTCTCTGTCTGGGCCAGAGTTCCTGCATCCCCTGGGTCCTGGGGAAATCACAGTTAGGCCACGTGTTGGAGCAGTAGTAGAGGACTCACCTGTGAGCCTGGGATTATCAGAACTACTATGATTCAAGCTGTTTCTGGGTGTGGGTATCATCAATCAAGCTTCTTTATCTGAGCAGCAAGAAAAATATACAAGAACTGGACCACACAAACAATACCATAGTCTTATTACAGCTATCTCATTCCATAATGAATATTTGCATACATAACCATAGTGAGTATCTGAAAGCACAGCAAAATTAGATCCTTATATCTTTCTCAAACTTTGTCTCTTGACTAAGCAAACCATGGCACATCCATGGTTGTCAATCTAGTAATTACTTTCCTCTATTCCTCTCAAACTTGGAAAAACTAAGTGGGATATTTCCTCCCCATATTAATTAGCTAGTATTCGGCTTTAGTATACCAAAAGATGATTAGATTGTATGACTTTTAATAACTGTTACACTACTGACAATATATAACAGCATGAGAATGTGATATCCGTCAGTGGTTTTTGATGCCTTTCTTGATTTTCCCTTCTGTAAAATATCTAGGGACTAATTTATGATACAAGCATAAGGCCACAGTCATTATACCACCATTTATGCTGTAGGAAGAGAATCATGTGCTACCCAAAATGAATCCAAATATCCCTAAATTAATGATAATTGTTTATCTACCATCAGATCAATTTCTAGACTCTTAGGAATGTGCAAGACTCCAAAGAAAACATATCTCTGCGTACAGTTCACAGAGTACCAAAGTATGGCTTCAGGGATAACAAAACAGAAGCAGGAGTCTCACAGTTTTACTTTAAAGAAAAATCAGGCAATTCTTTTCATCCCTGGTAGGGAGAGAACAGAGTGAGCTGCAATAACTTTTGTCTGGTGAGACCTCCAATCTCCAGGCAATAGTTTTTTTTTTGTTTGTTTGTTTTGTTTTTTTGTGTTTTTTTAGCATATTTTGCTTGGTCATTTCAATATTGTGCCTTCATTTTGTTGAAAAATAACTAGCATTTATGCAAGTATTTTATAATTTATGTAAAATTGTATTAATTTATCATTGCGTGTCTCAAGAGTTAAAAAGATCAAGGGAATGAGACTTTTCTCACTATCCTCTGTGCTCTCAAAATCTTCGCAGTGAAACAAGGGAAACATCATTCATTAAAAAGTGGTTTGGACAACCTCGCCCTGAGCATTTTCTGACTTCCTCTGATAGCAAGTCCTGAGAGTTTTATAAATCAATTCACACCAGAAAATATTCACATTAAATCAACCAGAACTCTTCCACAATTCATAAGTCAATTTTAATCAAACTGGACTTAGAGTGATTAAACTGTTTTGATAAGAGGAAAACTCCTTTAGTGAGACATTGGCTTTATATCTTAATGTTTTAAGGGTAACTACCTTTAACTTATCTCTAGAAAATTTTAGGATAGTTTTAATGAAGCCTTTAGATAGATACATAAGAAATACTTGTTGCTCCATTTATTATAATAGTTGATATGGTAAGATATAACTAATGCTGTAGTTTTTATTGCTATCCCTAAATAAACAGTGTTCCACTCATTTAACACTTATTAACTCACTTCAATTAAGCCACACAGCTCAAGATTTAGTTGCAGAATCTGTGTTCTTAATTCTTGTACTTTCCTCTCTCTCATGTTTAAAATCGTGGTGCATATACAAGACCTCAAAACAATACATCATTGGATGAGGGAGAGATGTCAATATTATTGTCTAAAAAGAACCAATCTTGAAAGAAGAAAAAATCTTACCTACCTTTATATGTCACTTTGACTTAAGGCATAAGATACTCAGATATTGTGTTTATCATTATTCTAGGATTATCCATAAGACCATTATACATAAATATTTCAATTGTTAAATGCAGCAAATCAGAATATCCTGTGCAATGATAATGGGCTTCCCCTGAAGGCATGAAAGTAAAAAAAAATCAAATAAGACAAAACAAAAGCAAATGAAAAAACAAAACAAAACAACTTGTATGTATATATAGATACACCACACCACTGTTCTTTATTCTTCCATTCAGTGACTACAGGTCTTGAATCCTCTCAAGTGAGCCCATTTCTTACATGCATCTCTTATAATTAACAGAATTATTTCTCTGGAGAACCTAGATGTAAGACACCCCTCAGGCATGATCCTTTTGTATTGCAACTCAGTAGCAGAGAAGCTGAATACTAGTTGTTAAGTGTATGTTTATTTAGTAAAAACAAATGTTTTCTGAAATGCACTGAAGATTTATATTTTCATGCCATCAAAATGGAACCTGTTACCATAAATAGAAGTCTAGTTATTCCCAGAAAAGTCAAGAAAGTTAGACCACATAGAAAGATTTTGTTTTTGTATGTTATTAACTGTCTAAAATATCACTATCTTCTAATGGAATGTCCCAACAAAGATAACAGGTTGATCTCTAAGTGAAAGCACATATTCTTTAATCTGTATCCAAGATGCTATAACTTAGTATAAGTGTGTAATTTAGCAGCAGTGCTTAGTTTAAGTAAAACTGTAATATAACTAAATTATAATTCAAGGCTGGATTTAGGTTAAGTTATAATTTCAGCTTAATGACTTGAACATTTTAACAGAGTTGGTAGATTTGTTATGTCTGTATAGCAGGCTCATCACTCTCAAAAGTAATTGTCAAAAGAAGTTAACTAATTAATAATAAAGTAACTATTTATTCTTTCTTGGTTACCTACATGTGTTAAATACTTCTTTTCTTGATCACTGAGCTACAAAGAAGGAACATGCTGCTTTCTTTAATGGGGTAGAATAATTTATTGTATATTGATGAGGACTGGAGACAACTGATATCTGTGATTGCTTTCATGAGACTGGGAAACAGAATTAGACCTGGTGAGTTCTGCTTACAATTTCAGCACCTAGAACTTGAAGAAAATAGGATCATTAGTTGAAAATCAGCCTGGAATGAAGAGTAAGATTCTGTCACACAAAATAATACAGCCCACGTGACTCTGAAAACAATGTAGACTATTTCCAGGGCTTTTAGTTGACTCAGAGATTTCATATTATTCCCTATTGCTGAATATAATACAAACGTTAGACTCAGGACACAGGAGATGAAAGCTAAATCTAATTTGATAACCTCCTTCCTGCAGTCCAGCTGCCATAGTACCAGAAAGGGCATGCAAGCTCCCAAGAGATTGCAGTGACCAAATATCCTACCTAACTGTGATACCTATGAACCACAGTGACCAGTACATACACTGGATACATACACTGGAACTAATATACAATAGGGAACTCATATTTAGCAGCAACCAATAGCTGTCAGATTGACTTTAGGCCCTCTAAACAGGTGACAGATACTACTCAATACTAGAAACCTAAAAATTTTCCTAGTACACAGAGGTTATAGACCGTGTATGAACATTATTATTAGCTCATTATTTCACCTCTTTTGAAAGAAATTTTCTATTCGAAAACAACAGTGACCATTATCAAAATCAGTAGTCATATATATATATATGTGTATGTATATATATATATATATATATATATATATATATATATGGATAGATGGCAGAGACGTATAGATGCATCAATTAATACTCAAGAAAAATGAGGCCATGAAATTGAGGAAAGAGGGGTTGTGAGCAGAGTTGGACGGACAGATATGGGAGGGCTAAAGGCAAGAAAGAGAAGGAATAAAGATATAATTATATCTTAATTAAAAATTTTAAAAAGAAAGAGAAAGAGAAAGACTATGAAAGTTACTCTTCCCCCATCTCCCAAAAAAATGGAGGAAAGTATGAACACAAGGGAGAAAGAAAGAAAGAAATGAATGAATGGGGGAAAGGAGGTGGGAAGATACAGAGGGATAGAAGGAAGAAAATAACTTGTTAAATCAAAAACACACAGGTTTAGATTAAAACTGTGGGTTGAAACTTTTCTGTTAAACTAATAATCAGTATGAATTTTAATAGGTGAGAAATTTTTATCAATCAATCTCTTGGATAGAATAATTTGAAATTGAAAATAAAGGTTAAGTTTCCATCAAAAGAAATTTCTTAAATGTTTAGTTTATGGTTTTGTGAGTTTCCTTTGATATTTCTGTCTCTATCTCTGATGCTCTCTCTCTTTCAAGCACATTCATTTTTTTTTTTATATTGTCTGGCTGCTCACGATCTGAGCAGAACTATTTGCCAGGTTTAGAGAGACCTTCCTCTCACTGGCACCCACAGCTCCTCAGTTCCTGTATGAAGTTCATTTCCCATATCTCTTGTTTATAGCAGAACAAGACTCTACAGATTTTGCATGTGTGCTTTTATTTGGTTACAATTTGCTGATTTATTTTGTAGAATGGATGATGTTTTGTTTTCTTGGTTTCTGAGGATTTTGTTGTTGTACTGTGTACTGATGTGTCTTTTGGGAAAGTTGGTTGGGTAGAGGAGAGAGTATCTGGAGGGACTTGGGGGAGGAGAAGATTATGATCAAACTATATTTCCATTAACATTCCTTTAAATAATCAAATACAATAAAAATAATAGACAATCTATTTGCAATAAATAGCATCTTTGAGGAGGAGACAGTTTTCTTCATATCTCTACAACACTGCATATCAGGCCTCATACTCAGAAGTAGCTGGCCAACACCAAATGAACTTTATGATTTTGTTGTGCAAGTGTACACATTGTTTTTGCTGTTTTGTTTTAAAGAGAAGAAAAGAACATGAAATTGTGCAGGTGTTTTGGATGGCAGGAGGATCTTAGAAGATTTAGGAGAAAATATAATAAAAATATATTGAAGAAAGAAATAAAAAGCTATTTAAAAATAAATGTTAAAAATAAGAAAGATATACAAGTCCCACTGAGAAAACACAATGTCAATAGCCCAGGAATTGTGTGTCCCTGACAAAGATCACACAATCCATATAAATGGAATCTAATGAGAACAACATCGAATTCCAGAAAAACTATCCATGCTGAAGAAAGCTGGAAATAAAAATTGTAATGGTTCAATTCCAATGTAAAGAATTAAATGGAAAAATCTGAGAAAGTGAATGGGGTTATGCTGAAGAAAAAGTCTCGGGGTTCAAAAACTCAATAGGGAATTGGATCATTTAGTTAATTTTTAAGTTTATATTTTTATTCACTTAACATCCCAATTGTTGCCTCCAGACACCCTCACCTAGCGTCCTACACAATATCCCCTTTCCTTCTCCTATGAGAGGTTTGAGACTCCTGAATATATTCTCCACCCTCCCTGCCACATTAAGTCTCCAGAGGGCTAGGAGCACCCTCTCTTACTGAGCAAAGATTCCACAGACAGGCAACAGCTTTAGGGATAGTGCGCAATCCAGTTGTTGGAGGACCCACATGAAGACCAAGCTGCACATCTGGTGCAGGGGACCTAGGTCCAGTCTGTATATGCTCTTTCTTGGTGGATTAGTCTCTGATAGCCCTCGAAGAGTACAGGTTAGTTGACTCTTTGGCCTTCTTATAGAGTTCCTAATCCCTTTTGGGCCCTCAATCACTTTTGCAACTCTTCTAAAAGAGTCCCTGAGCCCTATACAATGTCTGGCTGCAGTTTCTGCATCTATTTCAGTCAGTTACTGGATGGTGCCTCTCAAAAAACAGTTATGCTAGGCTATTGTCTGCAAGTTTAGCAAAGTAAGTATCATTAATAGTGTCAGGTATTGGTGCTTGCCAATGTGATGCATCTCAAGTTGGACTGGTTATTGGATGGCCATTCCTTCAGTCTCTGTTTCATTTCCCATCACTGCATTTCTTGTAGCCAGGATAAATTTGGCGTTGAAAATTTTGTGAATGGGTTGGTGTCCCTATAGTACCACTCTTTTTCCTGCCTCACTACAGGAGGTTGGCTCTTCAAGTTCCTATTCCCTCTGCTATAAATCCCAGTTAAGGGCATCCCTACTAATTACTGGAAGCCTCCATGATGCTGGGTTCCTGGCAGGTCCTTGAGATCCCGCCCCCAATCCCCCCACACCTGCCAACTTTATTTTCCCATTCATCCCTCTGGCCCTCTGGCCCACTCTTCTGTCTCTCCCCAAACCTGATTCGGAAACCCTGCCCTGCCCGTTCCCCTCCCCATCCCTTCTCCCACCTCTTTTACAGTATAAGAATGGACCATGACAAGATCTTTGCACACTATAGAAAATGTTGGAATTATCGTTAAAGAAGAATTTCATGTCAAAGAAATAGTAAATAGAGTCCAACATTAAAAAAAAAAGGCTTTATGAGAGACATTACATTCAACCTTCTGCTAAAAGGAGCAAATCTTCAAGCAATTCTACTAAAATCAGGAACAAGTTAAGGCTTTTCAGTGTCTCCATTTGATCACTGCTTGTATTGTTTCCTATTCCTGACACTATTTTTTTTCTTTTTCTTCTTTTTTTATTGGATATTTTCTTTACTTACATTTCAAATGTTATTCCCTTTCCTGATTTCCCCTCTGGAGTCTCCCTATCCCTTTCCCCCCTGCCCTGCCTCTTTGAGAGTGTTTTCCCACCCACCTACCCACTCCCTCCCCTCTCCCTGCCCTGGTATTCCCCTAAGTGGGGTCATTGAGCCTTCACAGGGCCAAAGGACTTTCCTCTCATTGGTGCCCAATAAGGCCATCTTCTGCTATGTATGTGGCTAGAGCCATGGGTCCCTCCATGTGTACTCTTTGGTTTGTGGTTTAGTCCCTGGGAGCTCTGGGGAGTCTGGTTGGTTGATATTGTTCTTTCTATGGGGTTGAAAACCCCTTTAGCTCCTCAGTCCTTTCTCTAACTCCTCTATTAGGGACCCCGTTCTCAGTTCAATGGTTGAGCTGTGAGCGCCTGCCTCTGTATTTCTCAGGCTTTGGCAAAGCCTCTCAGGAGACAACTATATAAGGCTCCTGTCAGCATGTACTTCTTGTCATCCACAATACTGTCTGAGTTTGGTGACAGTATATGGGATGAATCCCCAGGTGGGGCTGTCCCTGGATGGCTTTTCCTTCAGTCTCTGCTCCACACTATTTCTTCCTATAAATATTTTGTTCTCCCTTCTAAGAAGGACTGAAGCATCCACTCTTTGATCTTCCAACTTCTTGAGTTTCATATGGTCTGTGGATTGTATCATAGGTATTCGGATCTTTTGGGCTAATATTCACTTATCAGTGATTGCACACCCTGTGTGTTCTTTTGTGATTGGGTTTTCTCATTTAGAATGATATTTTCTAGTTCCATCCATTTGCCTAAGAATTTCAAGAAGCCATTGGTTTTAATAGCTGAATAGTACTCTATTGTGTAAATGTATCACATTTTCTGTATCCATTCCTCTGTTGAAGGACATCTGGGATCTTCCCAGCTTCTGGCTATTTTAAATAAGGCTGCTATGAACTTAGTAGAACATGCGTCCTTGTTATATTTTGAAGAATTTTGGGGGTATATGCCCAGGAATGTTATAGTTGGGCCCTAAGGTAGTACCATGTCCAGTTTTCTGAGGAACCTTCAGACTGATTTCCAGAGTGGTTGTAACAGATTGCAATCCCACCAACAATGGAGGAGTATTCCTCTTTCTTCACATCCTAGCCAGCATCTGTTGTCACCTGAGTTTGACTGCTGTGAGGTAGAAACTCAGGGGTGTTTTGATTTGCATTTCCCTGATGACTAGGGATGTTGAACATTTCTTTAGGTGGTTCTTGGCCATTTGATATTTTTCAGTTTAGATTCTTTATTTAGTTCTGTCTCCCATTTTTTAATAAGGTTATTTGATTCTCTGGAGGCTACTAAAAAATCTTAAACTTTAGTCTCATTGAAGTGATTTGCCAATGTTTTAAGGAAAGAGGAATCTCTTCCTGAAAACATGAAACAGAAAGCACCTTGTCCTCTGCTATGGGTTCCCCATTTAACAGTCTGCTTTGTCATCCCATACAGGCACCAATTGTTTCTTCCTGTTCAGAAAATAAGTAACACAGTGTGAAGGGAGGTACAAAGTTATATCAAAATTCTACAGTTCTTTAGGCACATAAAGACTCTGAGTAGATACTAAATTCATAAATGCTCTGTGATAGAGTGGTGGTACTTGCCGTTTCAAATGATGGATGGAAAATTGAGACTGTCTGCTGCTACAATGCACAGTTTATCTCAAAGGAAGTTCTGGATGTTAAACAGAATCTTGTGTCTTAGCTCTTTTCATAGACTAGAATCAATATTTATTTAAAAGGAGTTCGTGCCCACACCCGCGGATCCCGGCCCGCAGCAGCTCTCTGCTCCCAGACCCGGTGAGAGAGAGACCCAACCGCCTGGTCAGGTGGGCACTCCTGAGGCTGCCGAGCGGAAGAGACCACCAACACTGCTCACCCCTGCCCACATTCCTGGCCCAAGAGGAAACTGTATAAGGCCTCTGGGCTCCCGTGGGGGAGGGCCCAGGAGCGGCAGGACCCCTGTGCCTGAGACACCGCCGGAACCTGAAAGAAACAGACCGGATAAACAGTTCTCTGCACCCAAAACCCGTGGGAGGGAGAGCTAAACCTTCAGAGAGGCAGACAAGCCTGGGAAACCAGAAGAGACTGCTCCCTGCACACACATCTCGGACGCCAGAGGAAAAAGCCAAAGACCATCTGGAACCCTGGTGCACTGAAGCTCCCAGAAGGGGCGGCACAGGTCTTCCTGGTTGCTGCCGCTGCAGAGAGCCCCTGGGCAGCACCCCACAAGCGAACTTGAGCCTCAGGACCACAGGTAAGACCAAATTTTCTGCTGCAAGAAAGCTGCCTGGTGAACTCAAGACACAGGCCCACAGGAACAGCTGAAGACCTGTAGAGAGGAAAAACTACACGCCCGAAAGCAGAACACTCTGTCCCCATAACTGACTGAAAGAGAGGAAAACAGGTCTACAGCACTCCTGACACACAGGCTTATAGGACAGTCTAGCCACTGTCAGAAATAGCAGAACAAAGTAACACTAGAGATAATCTGATGGCGAGAGGCAAGCGCAGGAACACAAGCAACAGAAACCAAGACTACATGGCATCATCGGAGCCCAATTCTCCCATCAAAACAAACATGGGATATCCAAACACACCAGAAAAGCAAGATCCAGTTTCAAAATCATATTTGATCATGATGCTGGAGGACTTCAAGAAAGACATGAAGAACTCCCTTAGAGAACAAGTAGAAGCCTACAGAGAGGAATCGCAAAAATGCCTGAAAGAATCACAAAAATCCCTGAAAGAATTCCAGGAAAACACAATCAAACAGTTGAAGAAATTAAAAATGGAAATAGAAGCAATCAAGAAAGAACACATGGAAACAACCCTGGATATAGAAAACCAAAAGAAGAGACAAGGAGCTGTAGATACAAGCTTCACCAACAGAATACAAGAGATGGAAGAGAGAATCTCAGGAGCAGAAGATTCCATAGAAATCATTGACTCAAATGTCAAAGATAATGTAAAGTGGAAAAAGCTACTGGTCCAAAACATACAGGAAATCCAGGACTCAATGAGAAGATCAAACCTAAGGATAATAGGTATAGAAGAGAGTGAAGACTCCCAGCTCAAAGGACCAGTAAATATCTTCAACAAAATCATAGAAGAAAACTTCCCTAACCTAAAAAAAAAGATACCCATAGACATACAAGAAGCCTACAGAACTCCAAATAGATTGGACCAGAAAAGAAACACCTCCCATCACATAATAGTCAAAACACCAAACGCACAAAATAAAGAAAGAATATTAAAAGCAGTAAGGGAAAAAGGTCAAGTAACATATAAAGGGAGACCTATCAGAATCACACCAGACTTCTCGCCAGAAACTATGAAGGCCAGAAGATCCTGGACTGATGTCATACAGACCCTAAGAGAACACAAATGCCAGCCCAGGTTACTGTATCCAGCAAAACTCTCAATTAACATTGATGGAGAAACCAAGATATTCCATGACAAAACCAAATTTACACAATATCTTTCTACAAATCCAGCACTACAAAGGATAATAAATGGTAAAGCCCAACATAAGGAGGCAAGCTATACCCTAGAAGAAGCAAGAAACTAATCGTCTTGGCAACAAAACAAAGAGAATGAAAGCACACAAACATAACCTCACATCCAAATATGAATATAAAGGGAAACAATAATCACTATTCCTTAATATCTCTCAATATCAATGGCCTCAACTCCCCAATAAAAAGACATAGATTAACAAACTGGATACGCAACGAGGACCCTGCATTTTGCTGCCTACAGGAAACACACCTCAGAGACAAAGACAGACACTACCTCAGAGTGAAAGGCTGGAAAACAACTTTCCAAGCAAATGGTCAGAAGAAGCAAGCTGGAGTAGCCATTCTAATATCAAATAAAATCAATTTCCAACTAAAAGTCATCAAAAAAGATAAGGAAGGACACTTCATATTCATCAAAGGAAAAATCCACCAAGATGAACTCTCAATCCTAAATATCTATGCCCCAAATACAAGGGCACCTACATACGTAAAAGAAACCTTACTAAAGCTCAAAACACACATTGCACCTCACACAATAATAGTGGGAGATTTCAACACCCCACTCTCATCAATGGACAGATCATGGAAACAGAAATTAAACAGTGATGTCGACAGACTAAGAGAAGTCATGAGCCAAATGGACTTAACGGATATTTATAGAACATTCTATCCTAAAGCAAAAGGATATACCTTCTTCTCAGCTCCTCATGGTACTTTCTCCAAAATTGACCATATAATTGGTCAAAAAACGGGCCTCAACAGGTACAGAAAGATAGAAATAATCCCATGCGTGCTATCGGACCACCACGGCCTAAAACTGGTCTTCAATAACAATAAGGGAAGAATGCCCACATATACGTGGAAATTGAACAATGCTCTACTCAATGATAACCTGGTCAAGGAAGAAATAAAGAAAGAAATTAAAAACTTTTTAGAATTTAATGAAAATGAAGATACAACATACTCAAATTTATGGGACACAATGAAAGCTGTGCTAAGAGGAAAACTCATAGCGCTGAGTGCCTGCAGAAAGAAACAGGAAAGAGCATATGTCAGCAGCTTGACAGCACACCTAAAAGCTCTAGAACAAAAAGAAGCAAATACACCCAGGAGGAGTAGAAGGCAGGAAATAATCAAACTCAGAGCTGAAATCAACCAAGTAGAAACAAAAAGGACCATAGAAAGAATCAACAGAACCAAAAGTTGGTTCTTTGAGAAAATTAACAAGATAGATAAACCCTTAGCCAGACTAACGAGAGGACACAGAGAGTGCGTCCAAATTAACAAAATCAGAAATGAAAAGGGAGACATAACTACAGATTCAGAGGAAATTCAAAAAACCATCAGATCTTACTATAAAAACCTATATTCAACAAAATTTGAAAATCTTCAGGAAATGGACAATTTCCTAGACAGATACCAGGTATCGAAGTTAAATCAGGAACAGATAAACCACTTAAACAACCCCATAACTCCTAAGGAAATAGAAGCAGTCATTAAAGGTCTCCCAAACAAAAAGAGCCCAGGTCCAGACGGGTTTAGTGCAGAATTCTATCAAACCTTCATAGAAGACCTCATACCAATATTATCCAAACTACTCCACAAAATTGAAACAGATGGAGCCCTACCGAATTCCTTCTACGAAGCCACAATTACTCTTATACCTAAACCACACAAAGACACAACAAAGAAAGAGAACTTCAGACCAATTTTCCTTATGAATATCGACGCAAAAATACTCAATAAAATTCTGGCAAACCGAATTCAAGAGCACATCAAAACAATCATCCACCATGAACAAGTAGGCTTCATCCCAGGCATGCAGGGATGGTTTAATATACGGAAAACCATCAACGTGATCCATTATATAAACAAACTGAAAGAACAGAACCACATGATCATTTCATTAGATGCTGAGAAAGCATTTGACAAAATTCAACACCCCTTCATGATAAAAGTCCTGGAAAGAATAGGAATTCAAGGCCCATACCTAAACATAGTAAAAGCCATATACAGCAAACCAGTTGCTAACATTAAACTAAATGGAGAGAAACTTGAAGCAATCCCACTAAAATCAGGGACTAGACAAGGCTGCCCACTCTCTCCCTACTTATTCAATATAGTTCTTGAAGTTCTAGCCAGAGCAATCAGACAACAAAAGGAGATCAAGGGGATACAGATCGGAAAAGAAGAGGTCAAAATATCACTATTTGCAGATGACATGATAGTATATTTAAGTGATCCCAAAAGTTCCACCAGAGAACTACTAAAGCTGATAAACAACTTCAGCAAAGTGGCTGGGTATAAAATTAACTCAAATAAATCAGTTGCCTTCCTCTATACAAAAGAGAAACAAGCCGAGAAAGAAATTAGGGAAACGACACCCTTCATAATAGACCCAAATAATATAAAGTACCTCGGTGTGACTTTAACCAAGCAAGTAAAAGATCTGTACAATAAGAACTTCAAGACACTGAGGAAAGAAATTGAAGAAGACCTCAGAAGATGGAAAGATCTCCCATGCTCATGTATTGGCAGGATTAATATAGTAAAAATGGCCATTTTACCAAAAGCGATCTACAGATTCAATGCAATCCCCATCAAAATACCAATCCAATTCTTCAAAGAGTTAGACAGAACAATTTGCAAATTCATCTGGAATAACAAAAAACCCAGGATAGCTAAAGCTATCCTCAACAATAAAAGGACTTCAGGGGGAATCACTATCCCTGAACTCAAGCAGTATTACAGAGCAATAGTGATAAAAACTGCATGGTATTGGTACAGAGACAGACAGATAGACCAATGGAATAGAATTGAAGACCCAGAAATGAACCCACACACCTATGGTCACTTGATTTTTGACAAAGGAGCCATAACCATCCAATGGAAAAAAGATAGCATTTTCAGCAAATGGTGCTGGTTCAACTGGAGGGCAACATGTAGAAGAATGCAGATCGATCCATGCTTATCACCCTGTACAAAGCTTAAGTCCAAGTGGATCAAGGACCTCCACATCCAACCAGACACACTCAAACTAATAGAAGAAAAACTAGGGAAGCATCTGGAACACATGGGCACTGGAAAAAATTTCCTGAACAAAACACCAATGGCTTATGCTCTAAGATCAAGAATCAACAAATGGGATCTCATAAAACTGCAAAGTTTCTGTAAGGCAAAGGACACTATGATTAGGACAAAACGGCAACCAACAGATTGGGAAAAGATCTTTACCAATCCTACAACAGATAGAGGCCTTATATCCAAAATATACAAAGAACTCAAGAAGTTAGACCGCAGGGAAACAAATAACCCTATTAAAAAATGGGGTTCAGAGCTAAAGAAAGAATTCACAGCTGAGGAATGCCGAATGGCTGAGAAACACCTAAAGAAATGTTCAACATCTTTAGTCATAAGGGAAATGCAAATCAAAACAACCCTGAGATTTCACCTCACACCAGTGAGAATGGCTAAGATCAAAAACTCAGGTGACAGCAGATGCTGGCGAGGATGTGGAGAAAGAGGAACACTCCTCCATTGTTGGTGGGATTGCAGACTGGTAAAACCATTCTGGAAATCAGTCTGGAGGTCCCTCAGAAAATTGGACATTGAACTGCCTGAGGATCCAGCTATACCTCTCTTGGGCATATACCCAAAAGATGCCTCAACATATAAAAGAGACACGTGCTCCACTATGTTCATCGCAGCCTTATTTATAATAGCCAGAAACTGGAAAGAACCCAGATGCCCTTCAACAGAGGAATGGATACAGAAAATGTGGTACATCTACACAATGGAATATTACTCAGCTATCAAAAACAACTAGTTTATGAAATTCGTAGGCAAATGGTTGGAACTGGAAAATATCATCCTGAGTGAGCTAACCCAATCACAGAAAGACATACATGGTATGCACTCATTGATAAGTGGCTATTAGCCCAAATGCTTGAATTACCCTAGATGCACAGAACACATGAAACTCAAGACGGATGATCAAAATGTGAGTGCTACACTCCTTCTTTAAAAGCGAACAAGAATACCCTTGGCAGGGAATAGGGAGACAAAGATAAAAACAGAGGCAGAAGGAACACCCATTCAGAGCCTGCCCCACATGTGGCCCATACATATACAGCCACCCAATTAGACAAGATGGATGAAGCAAAGAAGTGCAGACCGACAGGAGCCGGATGTAGATCGCTCTGAGAGACACAGCCAGAATACAGCAAATACAGAGGCGAATGCCAGCAGCAAACCACTGAACTGAGAATAGGTCCCGTATTGAAGGAATCAGAGAAAGAACTGGAAGAGCTTGAAGGGGCTCGAGACCCCAAAAGTACAACAATGCCAAGCAACCAGAGCTTCCAGGGACTAAGCCACTACCTTAAGACTATACATGGACTGACCCTGGACTCTGACCCCATAGGTAGCAATGAATATCCTAGAAAGAGCACTAGTGGAAGGGGAAGCCCTGGGTCCTGCTAAGACTGAACCCCCAGTGAACTGGTCTATGGGGGGAGGGCGGCAATGGGGGGAGGGTTGGGAGGGGAACACCCATAAGGAAGGGGAGGGGGGAGGGGGATGTTTGCCCGGAAACCGGGAAAGGGAATAACACTCGAAATGTATATAAGAAATACTCAAGTTAATAAAAAAAAAAGAAATGTAAATGAATAAAACGATGTATGTAAAAAAGAAAGTCTTAAACTAGTTAATAAACTTGTTACAGAGCTGGAAAAAAAATAAAATGAGTTCGTTTTGTTCTCTAAAATAAAGTGGATCTTTTGTATTATATTCTATCTTTCATGTTTGGAACTCTATGTATCAACCTCCACATATGAGAATACATCACAATGATTATTATTATTGCAACTATCACTGTTATTATCTGAGGCAGGTTCTCATATAAAGCAGGCTGTCTGTCACTCACTACAGGACTGGAGATAATATTGAATGTCTGACCCTGCTCTGTCCTCCTCCCAGGTACTGGGATTAGCGGTATAAATTACCATGGATTTTTTTTTAAGTGCTGTCATGGAGCAACCCAGGACCTATTACATTCTAGACAAGCACAATACCAATGGATCTTCATTAGCAGACCACTGAAAATATTAAGATATAGTCTAAGATTGCTACAGAGCCTTTCTAAATATGAGCACATTGATTTCTTTGTTTTCTGAACAACATAAACATTTCATGTTTTGCTTCAAGGAAATGATTAACATCTCCAAAGTTTTATGTGTTTGGTTGTTATTACAGTTCTGCCTCAATCTACTTTATTTTGTCTATCTTTGGTGTGAAAAGAGATTCTGCTATGATGGTTCCCTGAAACACCAATACTCAATGTGGTTGCATAGTAGTTGTCTTGCTCATTTTAGAAAATTAGAAGGACAAACTCAATAGATTTCAAACTCTTAATATACTTAGCTTTTAGTTAATTTAAGTCACTTATTTAGTTTGTATTATATTTAGCTTTTATATTTATTCATTTGATATGTTTAGCTTATAATTTATTCAGTATATAAAAGAATGGAACAACACACAAACAAACAAGATATGTTCAATGTGCGTACATCTCTTCACAGTCTGCTTTTGTGCCTAACAACAACTCTAGGCATTTTCAGAAAATGTGTTTCCATAATATAATTTTTATGAAAAATTTTCATTTTGTGAAATGCATTATAATTTAGTTAAAACCAAATACTCATATATTTTCTAAATTTTTAAAATAATCTATATATTCATAAATATTCCTTTGAATAAACACTTTTCATATCTATCATGAGGTATGATGAAAAAATAATCAGTAATTCTATGTGCATAAACAAGCTAAAGTTTTGTCTCACATTTTTTCCTGATATTTAAAGGGGTTTTATGTATTTAATCTTCAAATTTCAAAGAATATTTATTGATAGTATTTGCAGAATTGGCTAGCTTTTTATTTTTATCTTTGATGATATGCTATGGTAAATGATATTTATTGAATTTCTAGTTTTGACCATTTACTTATATTTAAATGCTCATATTTAATTTGCATTTACTATTTTTTATTGTTTTTTGGAGGGAGAAGGGCATTGTTAGCTAGTTAATTTGTTCGTTTGTTTGTGCTTTTTTTTCCTAGTCTGAATTTCGTGTAACCTAGAGTATCCTCAAGAGTGATATGTAGCTGAGTTTGGTCTTGAACCCTTGATCCTCCTGTTCCACCTCCCAAATGCTGGGATTACAGAAATGAGACGGCACACACATTTTAATTTACACTTGTTTTCAGAATGATCTAAGTATATATTTTCTGCTTTCCTTGCTTGAGAGAAATAATTATTCATATGGTAAAAACACTGAGACTTTGCTATACATGGTAGAGATTAATTTCCAATTTGTACTTACTTGTTCCTACCATCATGATATGTTTTTCCTTATATCATTATTGTGTTCATCTAAAAAATTCACAAAAGTGGTAACAAGTGAAAAACCTCTAAAATTCACCGTGAAGTATATCAAGTCATGGCCCTTCTTTGCTGCTCCTGGCTATGTTCTAAATGAACACTTTCATTTCTTTATTTATAGAGTTGAGGTGCTGATTGTTCATGGAGCCCTGATGAGTGACAGTTTGGTCACTGATTTTGCTTTTTCTTCTCTTTCCTTTTCTTAAAGGTTGGAAGTTACATTACTGCTTTCCTTTCCTTCATGGCTGACCTTTGATCCTTTAATAAATAACCTTTCCACTTCAATTTATTCTTCATCAACATTGTTCATAGCCTCGGCTCCCTTCAAGGTATGAAAAAAGTATTATCAATCTCAAGCTTTTATCAAAATTCCACTCACATTTTTATCTCCTGTCTTCTGTCAGCTATCGTCTTACTTTAATGTTTATCAAAGCCTTCTACACACATCTATGTCCTTTTATCTTGCACTTTGCATTCTCACTCGCATAAAAGTCAATGAGCAGTGTCTGTCCTTTACCTGTGTATAGACAGATTCTACTTCTACACCTCTTATTTACTCATGTTTCCTCCTCCCTGGTCATGTAAGAAGCAGGGAGTTTTAAACATCAAGGTCATAATTCGCATGGTCAAAAGCCATGATACATTTTACTATGACTAGTTTTCCATCACCATTTTTATTGAATTTTACATTTCTCAGTATTTACAACTATCTCTAAATATCTATCTAAATATGAATCTTATATGATTTATAAGATCGTATATGCTACATCTGTCTTCTTACTCATCCCACATCTCCCAGGGATCAGTTCATTTCTAATGATCTCTTGGCAATGGTCTTTCACTTTTGCTGCAACTGAAACTGGTTGTTTTGGTAGGCCTGTTTCCACACAGCTTCACAAAATTTTCATTTGCCTCTCTTCTCTCTGAACTATGGCCATTCTTTCCTAGGTCATGTGATGTTCTTATTGGAAATGTTTTCCCTTGCATGCTCACTTACTCTAAATCCTTTACCCTCATTGCTTGTGACATACTAATTGAAAAACATGCCCTCTAAAGAAAGACTTCCCCACATGATAACTGGATAATGACAGCTTTCTTTTTCTTTTTCCTTTCTTTCTTGTTTCTGTAGAATGATGGTTCTTCTTTTTAGAAATATCTTTTTCATAGGACTGCAACAGGAATTGAATGCATTAATATTTAAATAATTGAACTTAGCATACCTCATCTAATTTTCAATTACAAAAAAAACCCTAAAATTTTGTTTTATTTCATCACCCTCAATGTCTGACATGCTTTCTAAAGTGATAATGATTAAGTGGCTCTTCTCTGCTATCAACTACAAAATCATCAAGCGATGTGATGCTAATGCGACTTCATGAAAAACATGTAGACTGAGGAGTTGTCTTGGTAGGTGAGACTAATTGTTTTGAAAGCATGGCAAACTGCCTTTTAATCACCAGAATGACATAAAAGATGGCCATAGCTGAAAATGCTATAACCCTAGTGTGGAGAGTCAGATACTAGAAGACCTGTCAGTTTGCTGGCCAGCCACCCTAGCTAAAATGACAAGCTCCAGATTCAGAGACTCTCTGACTTGAGAAAGATAAGAAAGGAGCAGACTGAGAGAAGGGCACCCCATTATCTTCATTTCGTATTACGTTTCTGATGTTGTAGCCCAGAATCACCTACACAGGCAATGATCTGCAGCAAGTAACTAGGACACCTCCATTACCCTCTATATGCAAATACAGGAACATACAATCACATACATGTGCAAACACACTAACACACACAAGCACCATGCTACACCAAAATACAACATCATATTTAACAAAAAGTCGACTGCAACTTGACAATACTCTGTGTATAAGAACCAGGGAGTATGTTTTAGTATTTATATGTGTATGTGGATCCATATACATGTGTATATGCATATGTTGACGTCTCCTCCAGTGTCATTCGTCATGTGCTGACTACCTCATTTATCAAGACTGGTTCTCTCAATCAGACTTGGGCTTGCCAATTCAGTTAGGCTGAGCAGTGAGTCCCAACCATATACTTGTCTATGTCTCCTTAGCTCTGGTATATACTCATGCCAAGCTTGTTAGGTGGGTTCTGGCGATTAGATTCAAATCCTCATCTGTAGAAAGGTATTTTATTAACTAGTATGTCCTCAAGCCACAAACCTTTTAAATAAGATATGCTCACTGACTTTTCACAAATATCTTTTTGCTATTTCATTAAGTAAACTTTTGACTCAAAACAGCTAACCAATTGCTACTCCAAATCAACTATAAATAAGTGTTTTTCCATTTTGTTTGATCATGTTGTATTAAATTGTTAGCATGCTTATACAATGAATTCCCTTTTTCATACGTGTATAATTAATTGAGTTTGGTAGCTTTTAAAAAGTTTATCTTCGATATATTATGTGCCAAGAAGATGGTTTATAATCTAGCTAGTACTTCAAAAAAATTTCCCTAATCTTGTATTCTTAAATAGACATCTCATATCTTATATAATTCTGTGGGTCTAACATCTAGAATTGGCTTAGTGGTTGGTTCTGAACTAGGATAATTTACAAGTTTTTTTGTCAGGCTCTGAGCTAGAGTAGGTTCTTCTCAAGATACTTCTGGCTGGAATATGAGTTTCCAAGTATAGGCTATTGCCTCTTGTCTGTCTTCTGTGACTCTTTTTCTGTTGATCAAGGTGTTCCTTAACTAGTCATGATCCTCTCCATAGCAATACTTAGAAGATGGTAGATTGATTACTTTGGAATGGTATAAGGGAGAGAAAAAGAACAAGAAGGAGATGAGAAATGCAGGTACAGGGGGAGAGAGACAGAGACAGAGACAGAGACAGAGACAGAGACAGAGACAGATAAAGACAGAGAGATAGAGACAGAAGCAGAAGCAGAGAAGGGAGAAATGGAGAGAATTGAAAGATACATAGGAGACCATATTCCAATAAAAACTCAAGTTTTCTTCACCTGACCTCATGAATGACCACTAATTTATCACATATAAGAAAGGCACACCATGGAATGGTATGATAAAATGATGTGTACAAAAAAAGGGAGTGCTTTTTTATTATTTTATTTATTTATTCACTTTACATCCTGGTCACGTAACCCAATATCTATTCTTGAAGACACTTGGAGGCTAATTACTGTTATCTACTACTATGATCTAAAACCTAAATGAACAAAGAATTCTAATGCTTTCTTTCATTTTTATTTCATATTATCTTTCCTTCTTTCCATTCTTCTTGGAATTTTAGTTAAATATAATACTTTTTTATTTTGATATTTTAAAAACTCATACTAGATGAATATTTTCACTGCTCCCTCTTTGCATTCTTCTTGATTTCAATGAACATGTTAATTATTTATGCCAGACAGAAATGTTCATTTCAATTTTCTAGAAAATTTGAATTTAATTTCACCAAAGATGCACATTTATTATATCTATTAAGCAAATAATAAATGTCTTTTTTGTATCAACAATCAGTGACATGAATCATATGTTACTCTGTCTTTTTCTTTGATGGGTCCCTTCCCCATTTGTGTTATATACATCAATGATTTAGTCTTTTCTACCTATTACATTTGTGGTAGTTTGAATATGCTTGGCCTAGGGAGTTGCACTATTAGGAGGTGTGGCCTAATTGTAGGAAGTGTGTCACTGTGGGGGTAATCAATGATAACCTCCTCCTAACCACGTGGGAGACAGTCTTCTCCTAGCGGCTTTCAGCTAAAGTAGTAGAACTCTCAGCTCCTCCCGCACCATGTCTGTGAGGATGCGGCTATGCTCCCACCTTAATCATAATGGACTGACCCACTGAATCTATAAGCCAGCCCCAATTAAATGTTGTCCTTATTAAAGTTGCCTTGGTCATGGTGTATCTTCAAAACAATGTAAAGTCTAAGAGATTATCTTATGCAGAGACTTACTCCTTTACTATAATTTTAAGATTTAGTTTTATGACATTTTATTATGGATATATAATAATACAACATTCCATTAACCTTTCTTCTCAATTCACTACAGTCTTTAAATGTGGGGAAGGGGCGGGGTGGCAGTTCCCATGTGTATGTTTCTAGAGCACAAAGACTGAATTCACTCTCCATTTTATATTATTGGAGGTGGATTCTCTCATTGAGGTTGGACCTCACAGATGTACTTGAGTGACAGGACTAAAAGTCCAAGGAACTTTTTTTTTCTTTTTCTTTTTTTTTTCCGGAGTTGGGGACTGAACCCAGGGCCTTGCGGTTGCTAGGCAAGCGCTCTACCACTGAACTAAATCCCCAACCCTCCAAGGAACTTTTTGTCTTTGTCTTTCCTGTGCTGAGAACACAGATACCCAGCTTGATGCCCAGCTTATTAACCTCCTTCCTTGTGAGGTGAGCAGAAGTCCTCCACCTTATGTTGATAGCACTTGAATGAATAGACCATCTCCCAAACTTTATTCCTTATAATTTAGTACTAAAGATGACCCGATCTTTTCATATTGTTTGGAAAATAGTTTCTTCTTTAATTATTTTGTCAGTTTTTTTGGACTAATTTCAGCTATATTTTCACTACAATGAGATCTCATTAAAATGCCCTTAATTGTGGATTTTTTTTCCCTAGAGTTACCATAATGGTCTCAATTTAGGCTCCAAACTCAGCTTTTCTTTTTTTGCTGTAGTAAATTATGTTGGAAAAAAGTTCATCTTCTGTGTTTTTAATAGAAAACGGAATGCTAAGCACATTCCTTCAAACTGTACCCCTGCCATTTTAATCAACTGAATCTGAAAAGTGTTGTCATATGTATAGCTACTACATTCGTTACTTGCCTTACAATATCAGTCTTGTCCATCAGTATCCAAGCCGAATTCTGGTGGTGTATGCTTCACCAAAGATATGCATTTCCCCAGCTGGATATAAAATTCAGACAAGGGTAGAGCTTGATGAAATAGTCATAGTAGAAATTTACTTGGCAAACGTAGTTTAATGGTAAGTTATGGGTAGATCTGATGAGGATACTACAAGAATAAAATCAATATGAGATAGACAGAAATACTGTCAGCCCTACAATGTATACAAGAAACTGTCAGGTCTGGACATGACCCTATAGCTACTGAGCCAAACTTGCCTGGACAGGAAAAGTATACGCAAACTGATGGCACTAGAAAAGTATAAATAACGCAGAATTTTGGGAACTGCATTAAATTAGCCACACACAGAGTACTTTTCTTTCTGGAATTCTTATTTTCTGATTGATACTGACTGAATTTTAAATTTATTTTGAAATATGAACAGAAACTGCTCACCCCTCTGGTTGAATTTGGGGAAAGCTGGAGGAAGTTGAGGAGGGGAGCAACCCTGTAGGAGCACCAGCAGTCTCAATAAATTTGGACCCCTGAGATCTCTCAGACAGTGGATCACCAACCAGGCAGCATACACCAGGTGAGATGAGGCCCCCAACACATATACAGCAGGGGACTCCCAGTTTGGGTTCAGTCAGAGAAGATGCATCTAACCCTCAAGAGACTGGAGGCCCCAGGAAGTTTAGAGGTCTGGTGGGGTTGGGGTAGGGGACAGGGAGGAGGTATGGGATATGGAAGAGTTAGAGGGTGGACTGGAAGGAGAATAAATATGGAGTGAAAAAAATAAGTAATTAGTAAGTAAGTAAGTAAATAAAGAAAGAAAGAAAGAAATTAAAGAAATAAAGAAATATGTGTCTTGCCACTAAAAACAAAATAATTGTCTCAGAAAACTGTTCCTCATCTCAAGTCATCATACAAATGTTTTTTTCAATCTATGAAGCCATTGTTAGCATATAAGCCTAGAGTTTGGTACATTTCAATTATTTGATCATTTATACATTCATATGCATACATATATATGCTGTGAGATTATTCTTATGATATTTTCAGAAAATGGAACCTGGGCAATTGGGACAAAGGAATAAGAAACTTATTTAAAGACACACAGAATGGAGTGGCTGAATGAAATCTAGGGTATGTGGTCTGAATCAGGCAGACTTGGTTATGGCTTGTACATTTTCTATCAGCATAGTTTGTTATTGGGATATTTTCTATGTAAATGTCTGCCCTGAGGAACAGCCATCAATACAATACTCCTCAAGGAGTCAGAACTCACTTTCCCTCATAAATGGATTTTTCTTTAATTGTTCTGTATGTGCTGAACAGAACCTTGGGGAACTTTGAACAGTTCTCGGGGAGCATACTAACAGATGAACATCTGGAAGACAGTGCAACTGGGCTAGCAGAACAGCAGGCTGGAGAACAGGGGGCCAGAGCTGCAAGCCCCATTTCCCATTGCTGAGGAGGAATGACCTTGAACAGATCCCTTTGTTGGGTATGTCTCTGCCCCAAGAGATAGCAGCATGAACAGCAGGGGCTGGGCTTTATATGCATTTAATTTATTTACTTTATTTATCTTAAATTTGTTGCCAAGGAAACCTCCTTTCCTTAAGAAATTTAAATGTGTCTACCTATAGTAGAAGTTTCTGACCTTTTATCAAAGTGTAATGATAATTGAGTTGTTTCATCTGTGACATCATGATGTGTAAATTAAATTAATAAATGTCATAGTGGTAATGAAAATGGGAATAGTATTCAATGATCTGACTTGTTCTTAAAGAGTTTCTGAGAACCAAGTATGGGAGCCATAATTGCAGAAGAATGGGGTAAGGACAGTTTATCTTCCTACTTCTAGCATGGGTAGCTGGGTACAAACTGAGATGATTAGCAAGTGAGAGAAACAAAGATAAACCTTCCTGACTCTAGTAAATGAGTGCTTTCATAGTGTCTGCTGGGTTTTATTTGTTTCTCTTTTTCTGATAGACACACCAAAGTATTTTCCAGTTCAGAGTGCAAACTAATCACTCTAAAATTTTGAGCTCCAGATTCTACAAGCTTTGCGAGCATCTATGTGTTATTCAAAAGTTCCCCTTGATTTTCCTTCCTCTGTGAAGTGCAAATGACAATTAGTGCATATCTGGGGATTCAGGGAGTAAAGATGGTGGTTCATGGAGCCAGTCTGTCTATGCTAAAATCATCTTGCTACCTCTTGTGAGGCATGTGACTTTAAAGGGTTACGTCTATTCCTATGTGTTAGGATCTGAATATCTCTGTTAACTCTCAGGGCTATGGAAACATAATCATCACTGTGACAAGACACTCTGCCTTTGGGAAGTGACCAGGTTTCATGGAAGAGTATAGAGATTTGGGAACATTGCCCTTATTAAAGGGACAACAGGGCACCGGCAAGATCCTTTTACCATGTGTAGGCACTATTTCTAAGCTAGGTAATGAGTCCTTAGCAGACGCTGAATGCTCGATTGCTGTTTTGAGATTTCCTAAATGAGAAATAAATCTCTCCTGCTTATAGACAGGTGACATTGTTGTAGCCGCCCAACCAGAAGAAGACAGGATAAACAGAGTACTTATAGTGGAGAATCCTAGTAAAGGTTAAATCAATTAACCCCTAGGGAAATTTCTAAAGTAGTAACTTATGCATATCAAATACCAATTAATAGTCATTATTGTCAGTAATAACCACAGCCAAATTCTATTGCTATATTAAATGAGATAGTAAGTATAACTATTTAGATCTATTCTTACTCAAATAAATGCACATCCTACAGTATACGATGAACACTCTACATGGTTGTAAAGCACCTATGATATGTGCTTCAGAGTTGAGATGTCTATGAAAGATGGCATTCCCTCTGAAAGCACAATGCAAATGATTTGCATAGGAGGTTAATTGAGCCCGGCTCCAAAGCCAGGCCACTTAGACTTTAGTCCAATAATAAAAGGCCAGTCCTTCTGCACAGCAGACATTCAAAGCAATGACATTGTATGTTGCATTAAGGCATCCTATTCATGTAGGTGTTGAGAGACTCTGTGTGAGAGTTACCAGAAAGAATCCAGCACAGGAGGCAGAAAGTAAATAATTGTGGAATGAAGTCAGGAGCAAGTGACTTTAAAAACACTCACACACATGGCAAAAAGATTTCAGTATAAAACAAATAAAATGAATATGGTTTATTAAAATGATTTATTAAACTATCTGAAAGTGAGGGGAAGTGCTTATATTAAAATACTAAAAGATTACTTGATATTGACTTAAAGATAGGGCTGACTTGGGCTATTGCAGTGCATGGTGTTATACTGACAAATTTGTGTCTCTGCATTTTAGTTTTCTTGAATATATTAACCCTCTCATTTTTCTAAGAAAATCTTACCAAAGCTACCTTTGTAGATGTGGTTCATAATGACTGTCCCGGTCTTTCCTTGAATTTCCCTCAGACATATTGGTCATTCGGCCTCATATAACCCCACCTTCAGCCCCACTTTACCTATTGTTCTCTAATTGTTTCTTTACCCCACATCTCTAATAAACTAGTATTACTCTTAATGTAAGACTCAGTCTATTGCATTTCTTCTTTTTTGATTGTTTTGGATATTATAAGTATTTGCATTTCAAATATTATCCCGTTTCGAGGTGGTTCCCCTCTCTCCCATTGCCCCTCCCTCTGCTTCTATACGGATACTTATCCTCCCACCCACCAACTCCCACCTCACTGCCCTGGCATTCCTCTACACTGGGGTATGGAACCTTCACAGGACCAAGGGCTTCTCCTCTTAATAATGCCAGATAATGCTGCCCTCTGCTACATACACAGCTAGAGCCATGGGTCTCTCCATGTGTACTCTTTGGTTGGTGGTTTATTCCCTGGGAGCTCTGGGGGGTCTGGTTGGTCGATATTGTTGATCTTCTTATGGGGTTGCAAACCCCTTCAGCTCCTTCAGTCCCCTCTCTAACTCCTCCATTGGGGTCCCTGTGCTCAGTCTGATGGTTAGCTGAAAGCATTCTCATCTGTATCAGTAAGGCTCTGGCAGAGGCTCTCAGAAGACATCTATAACAGGATCCTGTCAGCAAGCACTTCTTGGCATCAGCAATAGTGACTGGGATTAGTGGCTGCAAATGCAATGGATCCCCAGATGGGGCAGTCTCTGGATGGCCTTTCCTTCAGTCTCTGCTCCTCTCTCTATCACTATATTTCCTTTAGACAGGATCGCTTCTGGGTTAAAATTTTGAGAAGGGTGAGTGAACCCATCCCCCAACCGGAGGGCGTTGCCTAACCTCTGGATATGGTCTCTACAGCTTCTCCTTCCCTTGGACACTTCAGCTAATCTCATCCTTGTGTCCTGGAGCTTCTTGGTTTCCTAAAATCTCAGACTTGCTGGTGGCTACTCACAGTCCCCATCTCCCATCGCTACACACCTCTGTTCAAATTCCTGACACTCTGTAAATCACCCCTGTCTCCTCTCATACCTGATCCTGCCCCCGTTTCCTCTTCTTCCTTCTCTCTTCCTCCCAAGTCTCTCCCACTCTCTACCTCCCACGAATATTTTGTTCCCCTTCTAAGAAGGACTGAAGCATCCACAATATCTTTAACCAACCTAAATTTGCTCTTGAATTTAATATATGTCAATTATTATATAGTTAAATGTGAGGAGTAACAAGTTTCTTACGTGTGTCCTTTGTGCTGAAAACCATGTTACTAAATTCTTTAACTATATATACTTCTAAAAATATTTTATGAGTCTCGTTATTTGTGCTGATGGCCAAGCGTCCTTGAATATAATAAAAAGGAAAATAGAAAACAGAGATTTGGTTCTTTCACAGATGTATTTGGTTCAATTGTGCATAGAAAAGAAATTTCTTACCCTTCATTTGGAAATGAAAGATACAGCTTTCCAGTAACTCATAGATATCTTTTAATGCCATAACCTTTTGTTGAGAAACTATAGGCAGGAGACAAACAAATGTTTTTTGTCTCATTCTAAAGTGCTTTCTGCATGGCACCTTGGGAGAGCCCCTAGCTCCCTTTTTCTGAGCTTTATTTCATATTATTGATTGACTCTTGCTCTAGCCATCTTGCCTGCCATGAGATGGCACTGTATCAAGCTTGCCTGTCACTAAGCATCTACTTCCAAGCCTGGGAAAATGATCAAAGTGTCTCCTCTCTGAAGGTGAAGCTGAGATCGCCACTTTGAAAAATAATGAGAGGCTAAGATAATTGACATCATTGCCCGCTCTTGCTATTCCCCAGGCTTTCCTAACGCAGTTGTACAATGTAGAATGCCTGCTAACAACCAGGCTTCAAAAACAGGTAAATATTCCCTTTTATGTTATAATTACTCCAACCCCAAGATGTAAATTAATGAAGACAGAAACAAATCAAGTCAGGACTAGTTAACTATTAAAACAAAAGCAATTGCTACCTGAAAAGAAGACAATGGAGATGAAACGATAGTAAAGCCATCAGTGAATAGTTATGAAATCATGTAGTGAGTTATATTGTATCACCTAATGGATAAAATGAAATAAATGTGTGTAAACATATATATATATATATATATGTATATGTGTGTGTGTGTGAATAGAGAGAGAGTAATTGTTTTATTGAATGTCAAATATTAAGTAAGAAAAATTAAGCTATTAACAGACATTTGAGATTATAAAAATAATACTGATATTGAACAAACAAAACCTTGAATTATACAAGGGAGTAGTCATCATCTCTAATGTCTTCTTTATGTTATAGAAACACAGACTGAAAGACAGGAGACTATTAAAACATATACTTCCCATTTTAAGATTCTTTTAGAAATCTAATACACTATTTAGTATAATTACAGTATTCAATTCAGTATAATATATTTGTGTCCCCTAAAATCATAATTCCATTTATCCACATTCTATTAGATGCACAATCTTCCAACAGATACATTTACATCTCTCTGCAAACACTAGAATTTCTCCTCAACTTTTTGGGGTATATCTCAGAATTCAGTAGCAAGTTAATTCCCTGGGTTGTTAATGAAGTAAAATTTTAGATGCTTTATAATCCATAATATTTGTATCAGGGAGGATACAATGCTAATCAAAATTTAGATTTCTACAGGAGGAACAAGCAGGTTTTATAACCATATTAGAGAATAAATGAAATTCTGTGGTAACTGATATCTAGGCCCCCAAGCAGGTGTTGGGGAAGAGTGAGAGAATTGGAATTTACTGTCTCCCAGTCTGGCACTTGCTTGTGTTGCCTGAGAGGGACAGGTAGAACTAAAGAAAGGAGGTAAAATGGTGAGATGGTTGCTGACCAATGACAACAGAACAGCAAGTGTGACGAGGGCCATATACAATGTAATCATAGATAGCAGGCCATATACAATGTAATCATAGATAGCAGGCCATATACAGTGTAATCATAGATAGCAGGCCATATACAATGTAATCATAGATAGCAGGCCATATACAATGTAATCATAGATAGCAGGCCATATACAATGTAATCATAGATAGCAGGCCATATACAGTGTAATCATAGATAGCAGGCCAAGCAGTTCTCTGATCAGAAATAATGGAGGTCAACTATGAAGAAATTGCCAAATAATAGAAAGTTTTCCATAGATCAAGAGCTGATAGCAATGTGACTTACAGGTGAGTAGTTGCTGGAACTACTTAAAAAAATGCCCTGATTGTATAATGTCCTCATTTATTTCCAAACTACACTTTGCTACAAAAATCCTTTATGCTGTACCACAGTATCAGCTCAAAAGATGATTAAAGGTTAAGCTATAATCTCTATATTCATAAAGGTGCTAGTTGTCTTAAATATCAATTTAGTTGTATTAGATGACTTCAAAGGGGCAGAGGATTCAAGTCTTTATGACTTTATGATATATAGGTACCCTAGTTACCATCCAAATGATGACAAGAAGATGATCACATTAAAAGATGCATCTTGATAAAAATTTCATAGATGAGAGAAGAAAGATATGCCTATAGACATAATTAAGCCCAGTCTTTCTCTAAATGTAATTGATTTGACATGTAAGTCCTATATTCGTACTTCCCAATGGTGCAAGTATTCCATAAGGATCTTTTTATTGGCAAAGGTTACATGCATGAAATTTCTAGCTAACACAGTCAAATACTTAGTGATCGTGCTCTACAATCAGGTACCCTGAACCTTTTCAGAGGAATGAGTTCAATGCCAATGATCGTTCAATTAATGAAAGCCTGCCAGAAAAATAAAAGACATTTCTCAACATGGAATCAGTGCACAGTGAGCAAAAATATCTTCTTAGAATCATGAAGTCAGAATCACAACTTGAAATTCCCTACTGTCAGGGAACTACTGTTTCTATAACCATAATTATTAAGAAGAAGATTCAATATATTACTTGTCTTAGCATTAGAGACATCATTTGCCTCCCATGGCTGTGTCATATTTTAATAATTAGGAAACTAAAAGTATGTGGCAACAGTGTGAGGGGTTGAATGAAAATATGTACTATATAATACACCACAGTATATTTCAAAGTTCAATGTCTTCTGAACAACTTGTTAAAAGATTGATCATTTGGTAACTAAAGTTTCTCTATAAAGGAACCAGTCTCCAGCCAGAGCAGTGTCTTAGAGATTTAGATTTCTTGCTTCTAAGACAGAGCACCAATTAAGCTCATTTTCCAATAGAACTATTAGCATGCTGTGTAAAACTGTCATCCTGTTCCAGGACTAAATTCACTAGCTTAACATGGCCTAGCATGGATCGAGTTAAATGAAATTACTAACATGATTCAACTGCTAACTGCTGAGGTAGAATATAGACAGTTGTTGGCAGTATTTTGGAGATGTAAAAGAGAGGAGAGAATTGGGGAGAATATGAAGGAAAGGGAAAAGGACAGTGAGATATAGAAGAAGGGAATATGATGATGGGGCAGTGAAGGAATAAAGAGAAAGGAGAGAGGGAGAGAAAACAGACAGACAGAGAGAGAGAGAGAGAGAGAGAGAGAGAGAGAGAGAGAGAGAGGCAGAGAGGCAGAGAGGCAGAGAGGCAGAGAGACAGAGAATCTTCTTTGAGATAACATTAGATCCATGGACTGCTCTGTGATCTTTCAGTTTTTCTTAAATATACAGTTCAGCCTATTGTAAGCTATTTAGCAATGACTATAGACATACTTATTCTTCTGGGGGTTTTCACCCAAGATTTTTCCACTAGTACAATCCAATATCAAATCAATGCACTTCTTTATGTCTTCCCTAATTCTTAGGCTGTTGACAATGGCTTGGCTCTTTGGTAAGCTACATAAAAACGCTGCTTGGCAGAACAAAGAGTTCTTTCAACCAGGAATAATGGATACAAATGAGAGTGTTGACAAAATGGTTGTGACCTGCCTATAGATGTTTATAAGATTGCTGTTTTTCTTGACGAGACCTGTAAGAGTCAAGCTACAGATCAAGCACTCCTCTGATTAGCAATATGGCTCCTCAAAGAGATGTACCTAAATATATAACATGGGAACATATCCTCAATCTTGGACTTAACACAAAGGAATGAACTCCCCTTTTCTTCTGCAGAAAATATCATTGAATTGCTTGACTTGATATGTCTGCTAGAGTTGATCAATTAATATCACTTTACATGAAGACACACATTCAGATATGAGCCTTTTTCCCTCCTGAAAGACTGGCCTAAATCAGAGGTTTTATTAATTGTGACATCATGGGTGATCCTTACCACTGATCAAGGTGGCTTGATTGATCTTGAAAACGGTTGTTCTGCTTGCATAGACCCTCTTCTCACACTGATCCTAAGTGAACACACACACACACACACACACACACACATATACACACATACACACATACACACAGACAGAGACACACATGCACACACACACACATTTAGAAACTGTCATTTTGTATGAAATGCAGGGTTTTTATCTTTAAAAAACCCCAAAACAATAATCTCATACCAGTTTTATAACCCAGAACTTCTTGGCAGAAGTTCTGTCTCTTCATTCTTTTTTGAAAGTTAGGAATCTACCTTCTGTGAACAGCTTACTTAATTTGTAAAACTACTTCCTATCATGACATATTGCAAAGTTCAACTCTCATTGGCAAAGGTCAATTTAAAAACACAAAAAGCCTAGCAATTCTTCCACTTTCGTTTTAAATACTTCATCCTTTGCTACTGAAGAGTCTATCCTCAGTGCTCTTTTTCTCCCTTTTGCTTTAATGTCTGTTAATAAAGTACTACCAACATGCCTAACTCTATCCAATTTTTATTTTTCCTTTGATAGCTTGCTGTAATTTTTACAGGTTATGATGTGACCACTTCAGCTTTACCAAGGGTTACACTCACACATGTGGTGTTTGAATCATGTCTCTGTTTCTCTTTGTCTTTCCAGATCATTCCACAGACACAATGGTGGTGAGAAACCGCAGCGACAACCAGCAATGACATTCTTCAGTGAATCTTCCCTATTTCTGTCCATGGACACCTACGTTTGCTGTGGAATGAGTACCCAGAAATTTTCTCAAAAGAACTTCCAGATTCTACCTCACTTTCCTTCTTATATTTCTCTCATTTTAGCAAGGCAGATTACCCAGCATGGAGGGCTGCTTCTGAGGGCCTTCTCCTCTAAGCCACTTCCTAATGAGCAATTTAGTTAAAAGGATAGGCTTTTTTTCAAACAGAAAGTTTGAGATTTGACTTTTCCATCCTGATTTCTCTGAGTTGCCATATCATACATCTTCTCAGTCCCAACTGTTACAGATGGGACACTCTATAGGTTCTGTAGGTAATACTAACCCCAAAGAGAGCTCAGGGATTCACAGCTAAATCTGTTTGAGCCATCTACTCCCTTGTTTGGATGAATTGGTCCCAGAATGTAAAGATAGGGACTATTTGGATGAGTGTGCACCTCTAAGGGTCACCCTACAGTACGGCATGTGAACCACACTGAATATTTAGTTGGTCTGTATTTATCTTATAAAACTTTCCTTGTTTCATGTTCATCTGAGCCATCAGGACGAAGAATTGAGTGCAAGGAAGGATTACTAGAAAACAGACAAGGCAGTAGTTAATGAAATGGACACCTTTCAATAGGGACAAACAGCAGCTATAGGAACCATACTAGAACGGATCCTGAAGTGAAATATTATTCATAATTATGTGTGCTGTCCTCTATCAGGCAGTTCCCATTATGATCCCTGAACTTTGTTGGTACTAGAAGTTATTTAGCAAGTGAGTTGGTACCAGTTCTTGTACTTCTACTTTAAGTCTTTTCAATACCTATAACAAATATTGGTGGCATAAGCAAATATAACACTACTATGGGGATATAAGAAAAGAAAAGATATGAGTATTCTCCAGACATAATTCCTAAGATAAGAAATACAATTAAGTATTCAAATTGAATTGGGAATCCAATGGAGCCCTGTCATATATTTCCAAGGAGATTTATGGGAGCCTTGTCAATTCATAATATGGCAACTTCGTTACCCCACCCACATACATAGCTCATTAAATGTGAATAATTCTTTCTAAGAATAATAAGTGAACTCGGGACTCTTATTTATATGTAGAACGAAATCTGAGAGACAGTTGCTTTCTTAAAAGAGGTTCCTGGAACTTCCAAGGAGAAGTGACGTGACTTATGTGCAATCTGTGGGCATCAATACTGCCAATAAAAGTTGACTCAGGAATCATGGTATTCAACCAAATTTGACTTAGATTCAAACAGGCCATGTCCCTACCCCGGCACTAGAAGCTATTCAGCTACACTCTTCTGTTGCCATGTGTACATGCAAATTTTTGTCAGCCTTTCTTTTTGTGAATGAGATCAGAAGACAACATAGCTAACATTTTAGGATAAGAATCAACAAGAGGTTGTCTTCAAAGACAATCATGTGATGTGTCTTTTCTAACTTGGAGAATAACATCTTTTATACAACAACATTGAACTACAGAAATTGGTAATTCAAACTGGTATGAATTAGTAAAAATGAATTCTGGAATAATGAACATTCACAGTAGGTTATCCACACATACATACCTATACACTATAACTTATTTTCCTATTGTTCTGATGACCTATTCTGCAGAGCAGCAATTTAAGGGAGAAAAGCTTACATTTTAATGATATTCACAAAAATTACTAATGAAGACCCACTATCTATTGACTTTCCTACTCATTTATGAACATATTCCTCATTTCACAAAAAAGTATAAAGGCATATTCAATCATATGTGTAAACCTCATTTGGTTGGTCCAGATCCCCTAACGTAAGTCATATTAGTGAAACATTTTAGAGTTTATTATTCTTTAAATGGGCTCTCTAAATCAGTCAACAGACATACATAAAAGTAAGCGTGAAAGTTTAAAGGTCTTGTCTCTTTTTTCTTCCTCCCTCTCACCATCATCCCTCCCTTCCCCACTCTCATCATAATACAATATAGTTTTTTTTTATAATGGTGGAAGATTAGTTCCATTAGGTAGATTGAAGAATGAGAAAACTGATGATAGAGCTGATACTGTTGAGATAACTGTGTCACTTTGTCTCACTCTCATCCCCATTGACAGTAGTTCACTGTCTTTCTTTCTTTTTCTTTCTTTCTTTCTTTCTTCCTTCCTTCCTTTCTTTCTTTCTTTCCTTCCTTCCTTTTTCCTTTATTAAGTCACATCCCAAATACTGCTCCCCCTCCAGGTCCTTCCCATACACAGTCCCTCCCTGCAACCCCTTCTCCTCTAAGAGGGTGTATTTTCCCCTTGTTATCCACCCCTACCCCCAAATGTTGGTACATCAAATCTCTGCCAAATTTGCTGAATCCTTTCCCACTGAGGTCAGACAAGCCAACCATGGAGACTGGGATGCATGTCAGATATATATGCCTGGGGGCTTCTTACAACCCTGTATGTTCTTCACTTAGGGGCTTAGTCTCTAAGACCTCCCAGGGGTTAAGATTAGTTGACTCTGTTAGTCTTCCTGTGGTGCCTTCATTCCTCTCCCTAACTACTATAAAGGTGCCCAGCCTATGTCCAATGTTTGGCTGTGGGTATGTGTATCTGTTGCAGTCCACTGCTGGGTAAGTCTCTCAGAGGACAGTTACACTAAGCTCTTGTTTCCAAGTATAACAGAGACTCATTAGTAGTATCAGAGGTTGTTTTTTCCCCATGGGATGGGTGTCAAATTGGGCTGGTTATTGGTTATTGGTTATTGGTTATTCCCTTAGTCTCAGCTCAATCTCCTATCCATGCATTTCTTATAGACCGGATAATTTTGGGTGAAAATTTTGTGGTTGTGTGTGTCCCTATCACTCCTCTGGGGATCCTGCCTGTCTACAGGATGTGGCCTCTTCAGGTTCTAGTTCCCAACTGTTAAGCATCTTAGTTAAGGTCACTGGCATTGACTGCTGGGAGACTCCATTATCCCAGGTCTCTGGGACTTGCTAGAGATTTCTTACCCCAACCCCTGCCAGCTGCAGATTTTTATTTCTCCTGGTCCTCTGGGTCACTCCCCTGTGTACTGGTGTGTGAGTGTTGTCTACACCTAGTTTCATCACGCAACAGGAGTTGTCCTGAGGAATTTCTACTAGTGTTATGAGTGAAATGCTCACCCTTGACCTGGAACTGCATGCCTTCTGTCTGCATCATTAAACAATGACAGGCTAATTTAATAGCTTGCAAATATAGTTAAAAGAAAGAGCTAAACAAGTCAATTAACTTAAAACTAGTTAATGTTTGTACTCCTTCTTTAAATGAGGAAAAAGAATACCCTTGGCAGGGAAGGGAGAGGCAAAGATTAAAACAGAGACTGAAGGAACACCCATTCAGAGCCTGCCCCACATTTGGCCCATACATATACAGCCACCCTATTAGACAAGATGGATGAAGCAAAGAAGTGCAGACCGACAGGAGCCGGATGTAGATCGCTCCTGAGAGACACAGCCAGAATACAGCAAATACAGAGGCGAATACCAGCAGCAAACCACTGAACTGAGAATAGAACCCCCGTTGAAGGAATCAGAGAAAGAACTGGAAGAGCTTGAAGGGGCTCGAGACCCCAAAAGTACAAAAATGTCAAGCAACCAGAGCTTCCAGGGACTAAGCCACTACCTAAATACTATACATGGACTGACCCTGGACTCTGACCCCATAGGTAGCAATGAATATCCTAGTAAGAGCACCAGTGGAAGGGGAAGCCCTGGGTCCTGCTAAGACTGAACCCCCAGTGAACTAGTCTATGGGGGGAAAGCGGCAATGGGGGGAGGGTTGGGAGGGGAACACCCATAAGGAAGGGGGGGGAGGGGGATGTTTGCCCGGAAACCGGGAAAGGAAATAACACTCGAAATGTATATAAGAAATACTCAAGTTAATAAAAAAAAATAAAAAAAATAATCAAGGCAAAATATTATGAAGAAAACATTTACTACTCAGAGGATATTGATTTTCTAGCCCTGGAGATTGCAATTTGGGTCCAGATATGTTAGGGAAAAAACTATTCTGCTGAACTTTATTCCTAATCCTCTTTTGACTTTTTTTTTTGGGGGGAGGGGGCACATTATCCTGTTAAATTGCTCAAGCTGTAGGTAAATTTAAAATTTTCCTGCTTTTGCCTCTCAAGTATCCAGGATTGCAAACCTGTGACAACACGCTTGGCTATCTAGTATTTCTTAATTTTTGTTTGTTTGTTTGAGATTAGATTTCACAGTGCATCCTGGCTGACCTAGAACTCATAGAGAGTGACCAGCTTCTACTTCCCCCACCCAGCTTCAGTATTTCTTATTAAAAATTTGCATCAGTATCTGAAGATATATAAAGGGAAGTCAAGGATTCAACTCTTGGAAAATAATGTATCATTTAAATATTATATTATATTGATTTCTAACATTGTTATAGAAATAAGGATCAAGTTTTTTTATTTTTTTATTTTTTTATTTTTTTTTTTTTTTTTATTAACTTGAGTATTTCTTATATACATTTCGAGTGTTATTCCCTTTCTCGGTTTCCGGGCAAACATCCCCCTCCCCCTCCCCTTCTTTATGGTTGTTCCCCTCCCCATCCTCCCCCCCTTGCCGCCCTCCCCCCAACAGTTTAGTTCACTGGGGGTTCAGTCTTAGCAGGACCCAGGGCTTCCCCTTCCACTGGTGCTCTTACTAGGCTATTCATTGCTACCTATGGGGTCAGAGTCCAGGGTCAGTCCATGTATAGTCTTTAGGTAGTGGCTTAGTCCCTGGAAGCTCTGGTTGCTTGGCATTGTTGTTCATAAGGGGTCTCGAGCCCCTTCAAGCTCTTCCAGTTCTTTCTCTGATTCCTTCAACGGGGGTCCTATTCTCAGTTCAGTGGTTTGCTGCTGGCATTCGCCTCTGTATTTGCTGTATTCTGGCTGTGTCTCTCAGGAGCGATCTACCTCCGGCTCCTGTCGGCCTGCACTTCTTTGTTTCATCCATCTTGTCTAATAGGGTGGCTGTATATGTATGGGCCACATGTGGGGCAGGCTCTGAATGGGGGTTCCTTCTGTGTCTGTTTTAATCTTTGCCTCTCTATTCCCTGCCAAGGGTATTTTTGTTCCCCTTTTAAAGGAGTGAAGCATTCACATTTTGATCATCCATCTTGAGTTTCATTTGTTCTAGGCATCTAGGATAATTCAAGCATTTGGGCTAATAGCCACTTATCAATGAGTGCATACCATGTGTGCTTTTCTGTGATTGGGTTACCTCACTCAGGATGATATTTTCTAGTTCCGAACATTTGCCTACGAATTTCATAAAGTCATTGTTTTTGATAGCTGAGTAATATTCCATTGTGTAGATGTACCACATTTTCTGTATCCATTTCTCTGTTGAAGGGCATCTGGGTTCTTTCCAGCTTCTGGCTATTATAAATAAGGCTGCGATGAACATAGTGGAGCACGTGTCTCTTTTATATGTTGAGGCATCTTTTGGATATATGCCCAAGAGAAGTATAGCTGGATTCTCAGGCAGTTCAATGTCCAATTTTCTGAGGAACCTCCAGACTGATTTCCTGAATGGTTGTACCAGTCTGCAATCCCACCAACAATGGAGGAGTGTTCCTCATTCTCCGCATCCTCGCCAGCATCTGCTGTCACCTGAGTTTTTGATCTTAGCCATTCTCACTGGTGTGAGGTGAAATCTCAGGGTTGTTTTGATTTGCATTTCCCTTATGACTAAAGATGTTGAATAATTCTTTAGGTGTTTCTCAGCCATTCGGCATTCCTCAGCTGTGAATTCTTTGTTTAGCTCTGAACCCCATTTTTTAATAGGGTTATTTGTCTCCCTGCGGTCTAACTTCTTGAGTTTTTTGTATATTTTGGATATTAGGCCTCTATCTGTTGTAGGATTGGTAAAGATCTTTTCCCAATCTGTTGGTTGCCGTTTTGTCCTAGCCACAGTGTCCTTTGCCTTACAGAAGCTTTGCAGTTTTATGAGATCTCATTTGCTGATTCTTGATGTTAGAGCATAAGCCATTGGTGTTTTGTTCAGGAAATTTTTTCCAGTGCCCATGTGTTCCAGATGCTTCCCTAGTTTTTCTTCTATTAGTTTGAGTGTATCTGGTTTGATGTGGAGGTCCCTGATCCACTTGGACTTAAGTTTGTACAGGGTCATAAGCATGGATCGATCTGCATTCTTCTACATGTTGACCTCCAGTTGAACCAGCACCATTTGCTGAAAATGCTATATTTTTTCCATTTGATGGTTTTGGCTCCTTTGTCAAAAATCAAGTGCCCATAGGTGTGTGGGTTCATTTCTGGGTCTTCAATTCTGTTCCATTGGTCTATCTGTCTGTCTCTGTACCAATACCATGCAGTTTTTATCACTATTGCTCTGTAATACTGCTTGAGTTCAGGGATAGTGATTCCCCCGGAAGTCCTTTTATTGTTGAGGATAGTTTTAGCTATCCTGGGTTTTTTGTTATTCCAGATGAATTTGCAAATTGTTCTGTCTAACTCTGAAGAATTGGATTGGTATTTTGATGGGGATTGCATTGAATCTGTAGATCGCTTTTGGTAAAATGGCCATTTTTACTATATTAATCCTGCCAATCCATGAGCATGGGAGATCTTTCCATCTTCTGAGGACTTCTTCAATTTCTTTCTTCAGAGTCTTGAAGTTCTTATTGTACAAATCTTTTACTTGCTTGGTTAAAGTCACACCGAGGTACTTTATATTATTTGGGTCTATTATGAAGGGTCAAGTTTTTTAATAAATATTATATATTCCCAAATTCCAAGGAGGTTTATATACTAACACCAAAATATGTGTTTTATAGACATTTTATAACCTGTTTTTTACAAATATTTAATAACAGAAAAATGTTAGTACGTAATGTATATAAAATAAGCAGTTGGCCAATTGGATAATTTCATTTTGGTTTTCCATATTATTTATTTATTGAAGTATTTACCTGTTTACTATAGTGTTGAGGACTGAACTCTGAGTTTTACCTTAGAAATTACTGCTCTCCACTGTGTTTGCCATGCAGTTTTGTGACTTACTTTTTATTTTGGTTCTTCTTTTATTGTTTGTTTTTTTACTCTCATTCTGCACTATCATGTGGTTACTTTGGTATTTCTTGATATGTCTTTTCGATCACTGTTATTTTATTATGTATCATGGTCCTTGCAAGTTCACTTGGACAATATGCATAAGTTCTTCATCCTTTCAGTTCCTTGTCTTTTATTCTGTTAACACATAGCAGTGAGCAAAGAATTATACAGCACTACTAAAACTTAAAACATAAAGATTTGTACTTGTGCATAAACACCACACACACACACACACACACACACACACACACACACACACACACACTTTGGTCTTCCCAGTTTGGTTGTTTCTGTCTATATGGTTTTAGGGCTGACCACTTTGCATTACAAAACCAAGGCGAGTGCTTATCCCTAGGAAAGCTTAATACTGATTCTCCCAAAAGTCAATAGTTGACTGTAGTTCTAGGACTAAAGGGAGATTCTACTAAATTTTCCTCATGATGCAATTAAATTTCCATTGAAAACTTTTTTATTTTTAATTAACTAATTAATTCACTTTACATACCAATTGCAACTTCCCTACCAGTTTCTCCTCCCAGTTTTTCCCTCTCATCCTCCCTCCCCCTCAACATCCCCTCTTCCCATTCTCCTTAGAAAAGGAAAACCTTCCCAGGATTTAAACCTGCCTTTGCATATCTCCTATTGAGTTTAGACCAGGCAGTCCAGTTAGGAGAAAGGGATCAAATGGCAAGCAATGGAGTCAGAGACCCCACCTGTTCCTGCTGTTACAAGTTCAACATGGAGACTAAACTGCCAAAATGTTGCATCTGTACAGAAGGTTGTTGTTTTTGGTTTTTTGGGTTTTTTTTGTTTTGTTTTGTTTTGTTTTTTAGTGGAGAATGATATATTTCAATATAGGACTTTGAAACATTGCATGATTATATTTTAGTCTGGGTGATAACTGGCAAAATAAAGGTGGACATCTAGGTAATGAGTCCTCCAAGCCAAATAGGTCTACATTGTTCAGTGAAACCACTATGTTGACTCTGTGACATGCTATAGACAAGTTACAATAAATAGTGTGCATAAAGACAGAAGTTACTGACTTAATCAATATTTAAGTTCTCATTTAATTGAATCTCCTTCAGCTAATGTTGTTTATTTCTGACAGTGAAAATCACACCAAGGACAGCTTCAGTGGAATTGGAATTGAGTATCACAACCTACGGTACTGTCTTTCTATCTTTGTATTTTAGCCAAAACAACATTCATAAAACTAATGAGAGCATCTGGAAGAAAATGTTAAATGAATTTGAAAAAACATACCTCTTTTCACAAGAATCAGTCCTACATAATCAGCACCACTATCTGCTGTGTGTGTGTGTGTGTGTGTGTGTGTGTGTGTGTGTTTGTGTGTGTATTTTGCTGTTGCAGATATAACACAAGCAAATTTTATGGCTATCATCAAACTTTAAAGGAACTTGGTTGCCACTGTTTGTCCAGTAAAATTGATAATATTAATAACTGGTAAAGACATTGTTTAGCCACAGAATATCATGTCCTGAGGGAGAAAAAAATTGATATAAGAGATGTTAGCAACCACTAGCAAAATTCTCGATCCTTTCAAATTTGATGTTTATGTTGCAATTCACAAAATACCAAAATTTTGAACATAAATGATCTCTTATTTCCTATATAATTCAGTTGTATATAGGACAAAATTATCATTTTGATCATGTTTTTTCCACTTTATATATTTGGAACTATGCTACCAGGGTGTCTGGTTACAAACATCCCATCAGGCAAAGAGCTTTTTTAACTCTTTCCTCAATTGGTAAGCCTGGTGCTCGCCTGTCCTCTGTCTCACTGTAGGGATGCTTGCAATAAAAGCACTTTCCTAAACATGTAATTACAGCCTGCTCAGTCCTTGAAATATTTCATGTATGTGTATTTTTCAGGCATGTTGATTTGACATTGGATAATGAATTGGTGTGTGTTCTTCTCTAGAGAAGAATATCTTACTTAGTAACTGTTGGTAGCCGCCCATACCACGCCCAAAGATGGCGCCGATTTCCTGTGAGTGAGTCAGCAGGGCACAACTGTTGTCCACCCTGAAGGATGCAGTGCGCATGAGCCAAACACATCACAGCCCGCTCTCGGGGCATGCAAATTGGGCATTGGGGCTTGAACCAATCGGGTAGTGACAGGAGTCTCCTAAGCATATATAAGCAGTGCCTTTTCCTCCCTGGGGGTCCCTGTCCCTGTTCAAGAGAGCTGTACAATAAAGGCTTGTTCACAGAGGAATCCTGTCGCTGCGCGTTGTTCTTGCTGGCGAGACGTTGGGCGCGCGACAAGTAACATGTACACCAGCATATATGCACATGCTCTACACATCATACATACATACATACATACATACATAACAAGAATTAATTAAAAAAGCAAACCATGTATTTAAAAAAAAGAGTAAGAATGGGTACACAGAAGAGGAGGGAAGAGAAAAAGAAGCAAATGTGTAATTATATGATATTCTCAAAATAAAAAAAAACAAATAATTACACATTTCTAAATTAAAAAGCTCTTTCATTTTACAAAACACATTACTGACATTTGTGTGCATCTGGTGCACAGTGCCTGCCCATGGACAGTCAGCCTCACTGTCAGTTGTCCTTGTCTCCGCATTGTTCTTCTCACTTGTCCGTCTAAAGTAACAGAAAGAACCGAGGACAATCATGCTACAGGTAGAATCAGAATGAGAGGTACAATCACATCATTGAAATGAATTTTATAATGTGCATAATAAAATCTCTTATGCTATTAATAGCCACACATAATTTTAAAAAGTAAAAGAGATAGAAAAAACACAGATATCATATTGTCCTCCTTCCTATTTAGCTCATTTTAAAGCAGAAAGAAACACAATCTCTCCCTATAAATTATGTTTTTCCTTTTGTCTCATTTTTACTTGTGTCAATCAGCGAGTTTAGGTTCATATTTGAATCACTAGTATTTTAAAGCAAGAATAGAAAGCAGTTGCTTTCAAACATAGATCCATTGTAACTTGCTTAAGTAGTTGTATTTTGTGACCTATGCCACAGAACTAAAGTGACTTAAACATGTTCAAATATGGTTTTTGTATAATTGTAGACTTTTCTGAAGCAGATCGTTCCAGTGGCTGCAATATCATATTGCCAATGAAAAGCATGAACCACTGAAGAAAGAAATTGAACACAATGTGAAAAAAGATGGGAAGACCCTCATGTTCATGGATCAGCAGAGTTAGTAATGGGAATATGACTGTGATTGAATGCAAACTACAGATTCAATAAACTGTCATTAAATTTTCAGTGACATCATCCTCTTAAGTAGAAAAAACACCCATAGAATTCATACAAAGGCACAAAAGTCTCTGGGAAGCCACAGGCACAAACCATGAATGCAAAAGAGTAATAGTGGATGCACCACAGTACCTGACTTCAAACTATACAAAAGAACCACGGTAACATAAACCACTCAGTACTGCGATAAAAATAGATATAGTTAAACCAGAGTGGAATAGAGAGCCCAGAAAACAGTCCCACACAGCTTCAGCCATTTGAGTTCAACAAGGTGCCAAAAACATACAGGGAAAAAGAGACAGTCTTTGCTAAATAACATGATCTGGGCAAACTCACTATCCGCTTGGAAAGGACTATGCAGCAACGACAGTATTTTATATATTTGCACAGTAATTCATAACATTTTGCCACTGTCATGACACCTGAGACATTTGGTTGTATTGTTTTCATCAGTTTGACTAGAGTTAATTTAATTTAGACTGCTCTTTATAGAAATTCTAGTAAAATTGTGTAGAATTGTATAGATTTTTTTGTATACACTTTGGGAGAAAGTTCATATAAAGACTCAGATTTTAGTAATGCCTTTCCCACCATATGTGGTTGACAATGTAATTAAATTTCCTACCCATATGCTCTCCCACTGTGTGTCAGGCTGGTGAGCACTTGTCCTCTCTATGTTATTCTGGTCACTTAGTGAATTCCTGACAATCTGTTGAACATATCTTCATGTGTGGTTGTATCACTGCTTCTGACTTTCCACGACTTTATTGTCATCTATAACTTATGCTAGAACACCCAGGCTTTAAGGGCAGCAATTCATTAGAGCATACTTTTAATCAAAAACATGGCCACCACTGACAGGTGGCAGGTCATCAATAAAATGACAGCTTCTGGCCCCACTGAACAGCTCTTGTATGACATTTTTGTCTTAGCCGATTTTTACTTCCCAAACTGTCAGTGATAAAGTAGTTTCTCCTAGGAATAATGAATATGGATGCCCCTTTTACAAATGCCCTTTTATTTAACACAATTTTCCACTCTTATTTTTTCATAATTGGTTTCTAGAGCCTTTGCTTTTACTTTACAAATTTAGTTTATTAGAAAATGTAGAGAACAGATAGTTCTGTTACTCAGTAATACAGGCAGCACATGCATTAAAAACACTTCTTGACTCAACTGAGACACTTGTGTTTTCCAAACTCAAACCAATGAGTTAATGTGCGGAGACACTAATAAACACAATATGATCTTAATTAAATCCTATATGTCCTTTTCTCATTAATGTTCTATGCCAATCTGAGAATTATAGGTGCCCTCTCATGTAGAAAATGAGGAAGCAAGACTCCCATCTCCTCCTTCGGGAAAAGGTAAAAAAATAATAATACTAGCTGTTCTTAGCAAAGTTAAGCTAAAAATTTAGAATTCCCAATGCATATAAAGTAGATTATGAAACAGTTTTCTTATCTAAACAAAACTGAGATAACATACCTTTTGGTGAACAGTGACCAATAGTAGCACATAGTTAAGTGTAGGGTACATTGGTCTACTATTCTAATGCAATCATGATAATTACCTCACAAAAGTATCTTAAACCTATTAACTTTTGAGTGTTGGTTTATATAAAAATTTAAAATCACAAGTTAATTAGCATTGTTAATTTTCTAGATGACAAGGGATGTTAAGATTACACTTTAAAATGTACTTTTATGGAGTACAATGTCTAATGTGGCCTCTAAGGCACATAACTCCATTGCTTCATGCTGACTTCTTCACTGATACGCTCTGTGTCAGGTACAAACAGAGAATGTGAAATGTGTTCTGAGCTGAATGCAATCTCCTAGTACTTATGTTCCCAACAAATAGCATACGTTAAACATCTTTACCCAGAGTTATGTTATGCAGAAACTGTATCTTTGAAAATGACTAATATATCGAAACAGAACCCTCTCAGATATTGTCAATACTGCATTGTTAAAAAAGAAAAGCTCAAAAGAATTATCTCTCCCCTTCTGTCCTTATGTCACATAGCAAAGGAGAGAAAAATGTGAAAACCGTGCTCGTCATTAGTCATAAATTGGAAATCTATCTAACAAACTCTCTTCTCAAGGCTCAGTGGCCATCAGAGTGATTGAAAGACTGTAAGTACCAGAGATTGAGGGAGATCAGGAGGAAACAATGTTTTACTGATTTGACAGAAAAATCTCTATTCCTGAAATCATAGCACCTCTGCTTGCCTACCCCAGTTCATCAAACGATGAAGCCAAACAAGATGTAGAGAATAGCACTTTACAAGCCCCCAATTTTGGCTGAGGAGCTACGGACAGCTGAGGATTGCTGAAGGAGGAAGACTCAGTTTCCCATAAGAGTGTGGCTCATAGTAGGTAGAACATCCGGATGTATGCTCCCCTCATGAGCATATAACTGCACATATTAGACTTGATATGTAATGGTAATTAGTAATGATAATTATTATTTTAAATATTACCAGAAATTGCAAGGAGAAATGAGGGAGTATGGGTGGTTCTTAGAGGAGTTGAAGAAAATATAGGTAATAAATGATCAGCAAGCAATATATAAAAGTATGAGGTTTTCAAAGACTTAACAGCATATCATATATTTTAAAATGTTTCCCTCACTAAATACCATATTTGCCTATATTCTGAACTTCTGGACTTGAACAAAATGATAATGATACAGAGATAGGTTCCAAAAGGCAGAATATTAAAATTTTCATGCCAAAATTATGTGGGACCTTTGAAAACAAATTCCCTAGAAATAAGATTAGAATTTTGAATTTAATTTGAAAAATTTAAAGCTTAATTTTAAAAGACTAAGTACTCAAATTAAATTAAATATTATAGAAATTGAAACGACAATATGAATGAAGTTTTAGTAGTATAAGTTTTGGATAAATTTATAAATGTGTATATATCTTTAAAAATTAAATAATATTTTTAAATAATATATAACTCTGTAGTGTAATGGGTAAGTAGGTATCAACATGTAAATCAGACCCTATTTTATTATTATTAATAACTACTAATAACTTTGCTGTGATGTTCTAAGAAGGCTTATTTTATAATGCAGAACTTCTACCTCAGAAGTGCAATTTATGCCTCCTTTTCCAAGAAAGAAAATGTCAACCACAGGAACAAACACTGTTCCTACATCAGCAGAGTTAAGTTTCATTAAAGACACTGTTGCTAACATAAGGTGTATTTCAGATAAAAGATTAAAGTCCCAGATTTCCTGTCATCTTCTACAACTAGAAAATGTTTATGATGCCATTTATTTTCAGATAATGTCATACCCTATAATTACTATATCAGTTTTCTTCTTAATTTTTACTTCATTTTTATTTCTTTTTCTCTTACATATTATATTCCAACCCCAATTTCCCCTCTCTCCTTTCCTCCCATTCCCTCTCTTTCCATTTCTCCTTTCTCATAGATCTAGTCTTTGTCCTCTATTTCCCTTCAGAAAAGGGCAGGGCTCCCAAGGATATCAACCAAGTATGGCATACTGCATCTTAATAAGATTAGGATCATTTCTCATATCAAGGCTGGAAAAGGCAACCCAGAAGGAAGAAAGATCCCAAAAGCAGGCAAAAAGTTATAGACAGCCCCTGTTCCCACTTTTAGGAGTCCCATATCAACACCAAGCTACACAACTTATAGGTCAGAGAACCCAGGTCAGACCTATACATTCTACATGATTGTCTCTTCAGTCTCTATAAGCCACTATGACCCATGATTAGTGATTCTGTTGGGCAGGTTCTTATGGTGTTTGTCCTCCTGGCTCCTACAGTCCTTCCTGCCACTGTTCCATAGGAATCCTCTAGTTCTGCCTGTTTGGTTGTGAGTCTCCACATATCCCGTGAGTTGGTAGGAGCAATCTCTCTGATGACAATTTTTCATCACTTTATAAACCTTTAAATAGCTCACTGTGGAGCTTGTATAGCTTCAATATTCCCATGAGAAATTAGTGACTGGTGAAGGAGAGAATACTTCTTATACATAGTCCCTCACTTTCTCTACTTTATTGAGAGGTGAATTGATCATTCATGACCAGCCAGTTGTGTGCTTTCCCTAACAAGTCTATTTTTCACTTTGTGTCTCTAAACAGCCTTTTTGAGAACTCATTACATAGGCCCAAAGGACCTGAGGTCTTTAAACTCCCCCTGACCCCAGTACTAGGTATTTTATTGACTAAAACACTGGGAGAAACTGGTCTTATCCGTAAGCCAAATATTTCAACCTTTCACATGAAAGACATAACCAGGTATATCATATCCTTTCTCTCAAAATCAGTGCCAAGGACCAGCCTCAGCATGGAGAGGGGTTTTGAGAGAAGGGGTGGCAAAAAGAACAATTCAAAGTAAAATTATGAATCCAAGCCAACAACCTATGTTCTGTTTGTTACAGCTTTTCAGTCTATGTTTCACTCTATGTTCTGTTTTCTCTCTGGAGATTTCTCTGTCTATATTCTGCTTGCTTGATATTCTAAGATCTCTCTGCCTCTCTCTCTCTCTCTCTCTCTCTCTCTCTCTCTCTCTCTCTTCATCTTCTGCTTACGTGTGTGTGTGTGTGTGTGTGTGTGTGTGTGTGTGTGTGTGCGCACGCGCGCACGCTTGTTTTCCATGAAGTTCTCTCTTTTTATCCTAAAATATTGTATGAATGGTTCATGTCCTGGATAGCATATCAATCCAGTCATCATTACCTCTAGCTTTTCCGTCTGATTATCTTATGAATCAGCATCCCACGACCCCATCCCTTTGATTCTTAGGAGATAACAAACATTTTTTTCTTAATATTGCAAAATAATTCAGAGATCCACCTGACTTTTTTCTTTTATTGGATTTTTTCTTTATTTACATTTCAAATATTATCCCCTTTCCCAGTTTCCCCTCCAGAAACCCCCTATTCCATGCTCTGTCACTAAGCTTCTATGAGGTTGTTACCCCACCTACACAACTACTCCCTTGCCTTCACAGGACCAAGGGCCACTCCTCCCACTGATGTGCAACAAGCCCATGCTCTGGTACATATGTGGTGGGAACCATAGGTCCCTCCATGTGTACTCTTTGGTTGGTGGTTTCGTCCCTGGGAGCACTGGTGTCTCTGGTTGGTTGGTATTGTTGTTCTTCCTATGGAGTTGCAAATTCCTTCAGCTCCTTCTGTCTTTATCTAACTCTTCCATTGGGGACCCTGTTCTCAGTTCAGTGGTTGGCTGTGAGCATCCGCCTCTGAATTTGGCAGGCTCTGGCAGAGTCTTTCAGGAGACAGCTATATCAGGCTCCTGTCAGCATGCACCTCTTGGCATCTGACTTTGTTAAGCACAGATGATAAACTAGTTTCCTGGGACTCTGACCTGAAATTACCGTGTCTATCATATCTGACCTAGACTTGCTATGTCACAGGCTGACCTTGAACTTAGGAATCTGCCTGCATTTGCATCTTCCTGTCTTTTTATCTTTCCGAGGAGGTGGCTCACAGTGTACCTAACTCTCTTCCTTTAGATTTGTAAAGCCCCTCATAATTCAAATTGCATCCTTACATTTTTTTCATAGTTTGGAAATTATATAGTTTCCAACTCATGCATGTAGAGCTCTTTCCCATAGCTTTAAGGGCTGTCCTGAGGTCCCAGCATTTACCATTTTGCTGAGACATAGCCACACCCTCAACTCCTGGACTCTTGCTGTTTTTCACTATCATGGAGTCATTAACACTAACAAGGAGGATATTCCATGGAAGGAAAGAGTTCTCCACTGCTAGTGGGTCCAGAAAATATGGATTATTTCACAAACAAGCCGTATTCCCACAGCAACCATTGACTCTCATGGAGGCTCACACCAGGACCCTGTCCCAGGGGAAGGGACCATATCATTCTGTTCCCACCTGGACCATGCGGGGCTTGACAAATCAGAATCAAAATTTTAATTATGTGTGTATACATTGTGAAACTAAAAAGAATATCTATCCTAAGGGGTGCCTTAAAGAAAAGGGAAGGAGAAAATAGAGGATAATAGAATGGATACAACATGAAGTTTGAAATGGAGAGGAGTTTTGGAGAAGGAAGAGAACTATGAAGAGTGGTCAAGAAAGATAGTGCAGGAGAATAAGGACTAAATGTATCAACATATGTATATCAAATATTATAATGAATTCAATTACTTCATAGGCCAACATAAATTAATTAGGTAGAGAGGGGATGTAAGATGAGCTAGAAGGAGGAAAGGGAAAGAGAAAATATATCATTATACAATAATTAAAATTAAAACCTTTACAGTAAAGGCTACTTGGGTTGGCACATACATGGGGAGAGCACTCCTGTTCCCCTGTCCATTGCAAAAACTCATTGAAGCTAACATTCTAAAGGAATAGACATTCTCCTAAGAAATGGTTTACACTAATAACACTGTTTCTCCTTTATGGGATCTCAGAAAACTACACATAAAGCCAATTCCTGCTTACTCTTGACCCCTGCACCTGCACTTTTTGCCTTATTCTATCCCCACTATAGCTCAATGAATATTCTTGTTTAACTTCAAATGTTACAGGCGCCCTAACTCTGACAGGATTTTACAATCTGATTCTAGACCAATAGCATAATAGATAACTTGTACATTATTCTATCAGTCTCTCATATTAGATCTAGCCAGCAATCTGTTTGCTTCATGTCAGTTTTTCTAAAGATTTGGCCACTCTGCTTACTTGCGTTACTCCATGCAACATTTGATTATCCATTCATGTTTCTCTAAAAAGCCTTACCTAGAGTTCATTATGTAGATCACAATGATTTAGAATTTAGAGAACTGGAGTGACAGGTCTGACCACACTTGCCCATGACTACTATACTTTGTTATTTGCATCTTCAGTCCTGTACCATTTTCCTGATGAATTCTCTATTTGTACATGGATTATATACCACACTCAATTTGAGACAAAATTGACATTCTTCTAATGAATGTCCACTGTATTGCACTTAAACCATCCCTTCTCCAGTCCCCCAGTGCTTTATATAATCCACAAACATTCCATTAGATAGCAACAAATAAAACAGTAATATACTCTGTGTGTATCTTCCAATCCTGAGAGATTTCTTGCTCATTCTAAACTTTTTTCTAGACTAAATATATCTTCTACCAGAATTTTTTTCCTTCATTGCTTTTTAGAAAGCCATATCTTATAATTCTTTCTACAATGTTAAAAGGATCCTCAAACCCATATTAGTATTAACCCAAATTAGTATTGGTTTGTGATATAACCCCTACACTGTGCATGACACCGCAAAAATATTAAGCCAATCGTGAATCATTGAAGTCAATCTCAATCAGATAAGTGGAGAAGTTTAAAAACAAGTAAGAAAATCATCAAATGTTTGATAAAAATAGTAATGGACAGAAAGAGGTCACGTAAATCTAAATACAAGGGATTTACCCTAATAAAACAACATCTACACGAGTAAGAAGAAAAACATATAAGAGATGGAGCAGAGGAAAAATTTCACTCACATGAGTGCAAAATACTCTTGCCCACACCTAAAGCTCTACAATCCATGTAGCTTAACTGCAGTGTTACAAGAGGAAGCATCAGTTAATGTCTTTAAGAAACCACCAATTGTTTGTTAGGATTCATAAAGATTACATTAGAATGAGTTTTCTAAATTACTACTCTAAATAACATTTTGCTGTGTGTTTGAAAATAAACTATTTTGGCACCGTAATTGTCATCCTACAAGGCACATTATATATACAACTCATATCATTATAAAAAAGCATAATTAAAAATAAAGGTCTCAGCTATTAGAGTATTGTGCATGACTAGTTTCTCTGGATTTTTAAACAAGTCATTTATGGAAACACATACACTTGCTTTATCTACCTTTGAATTGCTGAGGCCAACAGGTGCTGAAAATCTAAGCCATTTATAGAAATTGCTGAACACTTTAAAATCTATACTTTTCCAAACAATTCAGGAGCATTTCAAATGTTGTCAAAATGGTGTTCCAAAATGAAAATAATTGGGCAATTAGTTTTCAAGCTTAAGAAAATTATAAAAATATTTTTATATCCATTGTACTTTAAGATACCTAAAATGAAAGGATTACAGGATAAAACTAGTTTTAAGTCTCTCCCTGAAAGTGGAGGGAGATAATTTTATAACAAAATTCTCTAGGATAGGGGAGGGCATTCTCTCATTCAGTAAGGAATACATTGGCAACAATGTTGAAAAAAATACCTTTGAAGACAGACAGAAGCATAGTAATTTTATAACTAGTAGAAAAAATTAGAATGAAATCATTTTTGATGACAGTTTCAAAGTACAGTCTATTCATAAATAAAATGAAAAGGAGAAAAAGGGAAGTTAAACCCACCTTATAATAGTGTATGAATGGACTTCTGTGAAGGTTTCTTTTTTCATATGGCTGCTTTAAAGATGATATCATTCTAAACCACCCTGCCAAGATCATGAAATGCAGTATTATCTTTACAAGTTGTGGGTCCAGAGCATACAATGTGTTCAACCACTGAGTCAGACACCACTGCAGTAAATATGTTCACAAGTAGCCACTCAACATACAGAAGGTGGATCTCTACAGCAATATTTCAAGGAGTTTTTCCAACTGTGCATTTATGATTTAAATGTTATGCTATTTTGTTAGTTAGTAATTGCACCAAAATATTATTTCATAGTGAGGTTAACATTAATATATTCAAATATATTTTGGTTTGCAAACATTTTCCCAATTGTAAAATATTTCCTCTGATTATAAATAATTGGTTAACTTAAAAAAAACTAACAGAAATATACAGAGAAGGTTTTACATGCTAATGATTTGCTACCTAAGAGAACATAGATATCGTGGCAGGCAATTATTACTTCTATAATTAGCTTTAGTTTATCATTTCTAGAACTAAAAAGAAGCAGAGACATTTCCCTGAGATCATTTCATCTGTACTAAATGTTGACACTCCAAGAATAAAGTCAGTTCTTGAACACGTATATTCAAAAATTTAATACAAACGTCACTAAAATACTTCTTAGGTGGAGGCATCATATGATGGAAAATTAAACACTGTGTTTGAAGAAAAGCAACAAAATTTTTTTTCCAAATCTTTGTCATTAGCTTTATCTTTGTGTTCTGCTTTATAGGACATGACATCCTTTCTAGAGATGCCACAAGATTAAAATGGTTAACAAGTGGAATGACAATTTTCATTTGTGTAAACCAAAAAGAACTATGAATACCACATGCTTATCTGTATCTGCTAAATTAAAGGTGCAATAATAAAAGACATGAACATATTTAATAATTACATAATGCTAAACTAGATATATTGTTTATAATTTAGAGACTAGGAAGATGGTGTCACCAGGACAGAGCTCTCTCAGTATGACATGTCTAATAATCGCAGGCATCCAGTCTGTCTGAATAAAAACACATTTTCATTTTTAACTTACCTACATGACACTCAAAGACAGCATTTCTAGAATAGCATGAGCTTTAGAAAGCACAATCTTCTAAAATGATGTAAATTACATCAAAATGAGCTAGACATGACAATGCACACTCGTATATGCCCCAAATTAGGGAAACTTAAGGCCATGGATTGTGAATTTGAGTCATTATGTACTTCATAAAGCAAAAAAAAAAAAAAAAAGGTCATGAAGAATACATTCTATGACTTTGATATTACTTTCAATTATATTGGCTTCTTACCTTCCTTAATTCCACATGTGTCAGTCAAGGCTTAAGAATCAGCACCTGGTAGTGAGCCTGAATGGAATTCAGATGCTTGCATCTAGAATAGGAGAAGCCATTTCCCGAAGGGCTATCCTTCAGTGATGTAGTAATTACCAAACCAAATAATGCCTTTTCCTTTCAGCTCCTGGAAGAACAGATTTGACCTACATTTTTAAGACACCAAAGATGGTCCCATGGGGTAGAGCCCTGGTCATCCATAGCAAGTTTCAGCATGCTAATAAAATTCTTGTGTTTTTTCTCCCTCCTTTATTCAATTCCTCAGGCCTGGGATTGTTTCTCAAACTCTGCATTAGAAGCTCTGGTCTTGACCTCTGCTTTTGTGGGAATCCAGGTTAAGATTTATTAGAACTGTCCCGGTGTTTCTGTATTAAAGTGGGGTATTTATTTTTTTCTCTAGACTTTGTTAAGATTTGTAGGAATACTGTCTCCAGCCATGCTAATATATTTCATATTATTCTGTCTGTTTTATGAAATAAATTGATACTTCTTCAAATATACGGATCACTGCTTGGAATAGGAGAATTTAATTTAGATGTAGGAAAACATTATGTTATCTAAAATTTATCAAATAAAACTAAAGATCAAGAAAGTGTGGGGAAGAGAATGAAGAAATAAAACTCAAAGAAAGAGCTGTGGATAATCTTCCTGTCTCCACATCTGAGAATCACTAGCTCTGTGACTGTTTCTAGGAGTTTGATGATATTTGAGTCTGTGTGAGTTAGGCCATGCACTATTTCATCTGACTATATTGGGTTTATTTCATTTGACATAATATATCATTATCATTTCACAAATGACAGAATTTTAATTCTAAACACTACCCTATCCTTTATATACTCCTCACTTTCTTTATCCACTCACACTTTTATGGACGCTTGAATTAATCCTGTGTTTGGCTACTTGAAAACCTGTAGGAGCTAAGAAAAATAACAGTACGTGTCATGGAAAACAGAGTAAATTAAGCAAATGGAAGGCAGTTTGCTATGCAGCATGTTTTCATTAAAAATTATATATGTCAGGAAGATACAATCAACCAGGTAAAAGAAATGAACAAAATGATTCAAGACCTAAAAATGAAAATAGAAATAATAAAGAGAATACAAATAGAGCAGACTGAAGCAATGGCCAAAGAGTGATCAGCCAAAGCATCCCATGGACAGACACAGATTGATGGCACTAGTACTGATGCTACATAGTGCTTGCAGACAGGAACCTAGCATGGCTGTCCTCTGAGAGGCTCTACTCAGCAGTTGATGAGACAGATGCAGATACTCACAGTCAAGTATTGGACTGAGGTTGGGGATCCCTATGGAAAATTTAAGGGAAGGATTGAAGGAACTGAAAGGAATGGCAATTCCATAAGAATATCAATAGTATCAACTAATCTCAACTTCTGGAAGCTTCCAAAGTCAAAGTCACCAACCAAAGATCATATAAGTAGGGACTGGTCTTAAGATCCTGGTACATATGTATCAAAGGACTGCTTTGTATGGCCTCAGTGGAAGAGAATGTGCCTAATCCTGTAGAAACATGATGCAACAGGGTGGGCGGGATACTCAAAAGGGGAGGGTATCTCCTCTTAGAAGTGATGAGGGGGGAAATATTTGGGATGCAAATAAGTAAAATAAATAGTTAATAAAGGAAATATTAGGATTGCAAAAATTTGACATATGTGTTATTTTCACTCAATGACAGGTATTAAGAGTGGTACAGGGAGAGAGAAGTAGTTTAGTTAGTGCAGTTCAGTTGAGAGCAGTTAAACTCATTTTAGTTCATGCAATTCCATTCAATTCAATCAGAGAAGTCAGTGGAGTTCAGAGACAATATTCCCAAGCAGAGCAGTTCAGTCAGAAGCCAAAAGAAGCCGATTTGAATCAATCACCTCAGAGAGGAGTTTGAGACAGAATAGTTGAGTTCAACCAGTCAACCACAGTTCAGAAAGGGTTAATTTATTTATTCAGCTGTAAATCTTAGAGGCTGAAATCATTCCTGGCCTAGGTTAGCAGACAGAAGCTGGAAGTTGAAGTCTTCAAGTCCTGGGCTTTCAGAAGATTAGATTGTATGGTAGCTAGAAGCTCCTAGTCCTAGGCCTAGGCCTAGGCCTAGGGATAGTTGGATAGAAATGTCTGCTGAAGCCATGTATTTGTAAAACTTGGATATGACTTTCAGCTCTTCCCATTCTCTGGGGAAATAAAGTTGACATTCACAGCTTTTCTGGCACCTAAAAGAGGGAGGTAGGTTTCTATTTTCCCCAGTGGTATTTGGTTGAAGTAGCAATTATAGTCTAAAGGAATTCTGTCTTGCTGATCTCTTTCACCTTTACCTTCAACTGGAGGTAGCAGATATATCTATACTTCTGCATCCGTGGGTGAATCCAATCTTTTAGATTTTTCACAACAATAAATCTAAAATATATGAGATAAAGGGATAGAGGGTGAAATGGGAAAAAGGAACATCAGAAAAAACAAAATTCCTCTTATGTTTCTTGGACTGTTTGATTTCCAGCAAGAACAATTTCACTTTTTTATATATCCAAGTCTATTTACAAACTTTGTGTATGACAATTTAAAGGTTTTCAAGTTTAATGAGCTGAAAAAAGTAAGAAAAATATTTTTATTTCATATTTTGGGAACCATGAGCCTCCAGGGTATATTACATACATTTTTATACCCAGGAATTATCCCACACTGTGTAATCTGGCACACTGCACAATTTTAGAAAACCTTATGGTCAATTAACTGAGCAGTTAGCCCCAGCTCTTATTACTTCTACCTTGAGGGCTGAGAGCATCTGGGGAAGAACTGATTAATGTTTTAGAAATTTCAACATGACAAATACAGAGGTGGATGCTAGCAGCCAACTCTTGAACTGAGAACAGGGTCCCCATTGGAGGAATTAGAGAAAGGACTGAAGGAGCTGAAGAGGTTTACAACCCCATAAGAACAATAATACCAACCAACTAGAGCTCCCAGGGACTAAATCATCATCTAAACAGTACATATGGACAGACCCATGGCTCCAGTTCCATATGTAACTGAGGATGGCCTTGTTGGGACGAATGGGAGGAGAAGCCCTTGGTTCTGTCAAGGCTTGCTGCCCCCAGGTTAGGGGATTATCAGGGATTGAGGCAGGAAGAGGTGAGTGGAAGAGTGGGGGAATAACCTCATAGTAGAAAGAGGACGGGTTTATGGCCAGGATACCAGGAAAGGGAATAGCATTTGAAGTGTAAATAAGTAAAAATAAATAAAATACTTTAAGCAGGATAAAAAGAAGTCTCAATACAAAGAACTGAACCCAATGGAGCATTCTGGGTAAGAATATCTACACAGTGACATACCTTTCTACTGTCCCCTGTCTTCAGAAATAACTTCATGCCATACATATCCCACATAATTGAGGAATTTGTATATCTTTTGACATCTTATATCCGAAAAATCTATCTTCAGTATTCCTTTTCTCAACTTGTAAACTCAGCTTTATAAATTAGTTGGCTGAGAACTGTTCATAACTCTGTGTGTGTCTCCTTCTCTGTCTCTCTGTCTCTGTTTCTCTGTCTTTCTGTCTCTCTTTGTCTCTCTCTAGCTTGCTCGCTCTTGATCTCTCTCTGTCTCTCTCTCTCCATCTCTCTGTCTCTCTCTGCCTCTCTCTCTCTCTCTCTCTCTCTCTCTCTGTGTGTGTGTGTGTGTGTGTGTGTGTGTGTGTGTGTAGAAAGTGAGGAAGGATAAATGAAGAGATAAATATTTAATCACATAGAATATCAGAGAAAAGAAACAAGTGCATACTGGTTTATAGACATACAATCATATATACATAGCAAAGAAAATTGACCTCATCACATAAAAGAATATAATTATAGACTTTATGAAATTCGTCTTCCATGTATAAAATATAACTATATGCATATGCTATTATCTGCATCATTAATATATGCCAGATTATATTTTTGAAACACTATTTAATTACCACACTAAATTTTATGTATATATTTTCTGTTTCCAACGGTCATCTGTTTTTAGTTTTGTAAGGAATTTTTTCAACCTTGTGTATGTAAAAAATATGATGTACTGTCATTATCTTAAAATATTTTAGGGTGAAAGATATTCACTGAATTATTTTAAATCTTAAACATTTATTCACAAAACAAAATGTATTGTAACTTATAGTTAATAAAATTTATTCTCTTTAATCCACAAACCATTTTTTAACCTATATTTTCTGTGAGTTTTGGAAAATAAATACAGAAATGTAGTCACATCATAGCTAGACTTAAATATTCTAGTAACTCTGAAAACTTGTGTTTCACTATGTTTCTATAGCCAACCATTAACAGACATTCACCTGCATGACCTGCTATCATGTTGGATACTTCTTTCCCATGATGAAAGCCCAAATTCAATCTGCTCTGCTCTGCTCTGTATGCAGTTGATTTCTTATGCAGGACTACACACAAATCAAACTCCCTTTTCTTTCAACCATGACTGTGTGTTTCATCTGAGATTCAGGGAACCCAATAGTGGGTGCGATCTTAATTTGTCTATAACACCCAGAGACTGACAGGTGCCCCCATTGTCCCTGTAGCAATTCAATGTATATTTTAGCTAAATTACATCCTTTAGCTTACATGGCAGCCATGTTCCTATCACTGAGACTCCATGTCAAGTAAGTCAGTGTTCATTATTTGTCTTTATGTAGGGATCTGGATTTCCTTAGACTTCAAAGACAAAAAAATTACAGGTATTCTAAGCACTCTCCCACCCCACTCAGGGGTTCAATAAATTAGAATTTGTAAATAATCTAGTCTTTTATTGTTAGTAAAATGGTTTGTTGAGAGGATAGAACTTCTCATTATACCTTCCTAAGTAAAACATGGAGACCCAAGGAATTGGGACTTGTGTGAATACTCCAGGAGAAAGGGATTTCCTGTGCCAATGCTCTCCTGGGTATAGAGGGTTGACTCGTGAAACTATCACAAATTCCTCTGGAGAAAATGCCTAACAAGATAGAGGCTCTTGCCATAAAGACTCTGAGCAATCTTGATTGTATGTACCCTGCTGGATATGTTGGAAGGTCCTGCTTATGGGTTTCTGGATACCAAGGCAGGCATTGTGACTTGGAAGTAGATGAAAGTGTTTTTCTGTTTCTGCATTAGTGAGGCTGTATTACTCAACGAGATAGGAAGATAATCATGTGTTTGTCCTCAAGTGTATTCTTGCATGAACTGTGAGTCAGAAATTGAAATAAGGATTTCAGCCATGACTACATGGTGCCAAGTTTTATGGATATATATATATATATATATATATATATATATATATATATTTAATAGCTATATAGCTATATGTGTCACTGCTGGACTGGATGCACAGGTGTCCTATGTGAGACAGACATAAATGACAACAATAGCAACCTCTGCCAATTTGAGAAGGGAGGAGGGCAGAGATGTGCTAACTTGTCCTCTGAGTGCAGTACTGTGTCGCCTCTGTCTCTGTCCTGCAGAAAGGAGCGACACCACAACATTCTTCTCAAAGCAGTTTATTCAGGAACCTTTCTTTCTGCATGCAAGCAGCAATCTCTCTTTTCTTCCCTTCATTCTCTCTCTCTCCACCCTCTGCCCCCGAGCACACTCCCTTAGATCCTCCCTCAACTCCGCCTCCTCAGTCCAGACTGCGTAATCTCAGTTCATAGGTCCACGTCACACGGCCTGATCTTGCATCATGGTGCGCCTGCGCAGCTCTCACAATGGACGTGGCTAGTTTCAGGTGTGTGAGGAAGTCAGGTGCTAGTCATGAGACTTAGCTGCAGTCCCGGGCGCCATCTTGGGACTGCCGCCACACCCACTTCCCACAGTACTGGACTCTGAATATCTGGTATCCAAAGTATTTTACCAGCTATTGTATGTAATTCAGTGGTTTAGAATAAAATTTTATTACCATTTTATTTTATATATTTATTTAAAACAAGCATGTTAGCTCTCTACATGTTGGCATAGACATATCTCACTGACATATACTAAAGCATGGACATTTAAAAATGACTTGTCCATGTACTTTGACTTTCATGCTAATGATACTTTAGGTTTGTCCTAACCTGAGCGATGCCTTTGCAAATGGGACCAATTTTCCCTTTGAGTGAGCATCTGACTCTGTAGTAGTGCTCTCATAAATTCTCCAGTGTTCTAGTTGATCATGGAATTTCATCTTCACCAAATGTCTTTCTTCATAACTATGGTAACTACACATAGTTATTAAAAACTCATTATAATAGTTATACCATTATAATGTTATATCATGCCTTTTTCAAATCATAAATAATAAGCCATATATAATTTATGGCTAAAATTTTATTTAATATATCAAAAGATTGAATGTACATTGAATCCTAAGCATAGGTTATGTTGGCCTATAACCACAGCCCTAAAGTATTGACAGATGTAGAACCCAAGAGCTCTCTGAAAAGCCACACTCATTTTCAGTTTATAGAGAGACCCTTGTTCAAGATAATACAGTGGAGAATGATAGAGGTTTGCCTATGCACTCAGGCATGAGGAGCACACACACATATATCAAAAACAGCACCTGACACACACAAAAGAAAAGAAAATGAAGACATTATATATATTTGTTATTGGGGGGGGAGAGAAAAATGTTACTGTAGCAGAATTAAGCATTTAGAGACTTGTTCAACCACCCTGAGGCCTCCCTGTGTTTAAACCATACACATCAACCCAGTTCTCCAGAGTAATCTTTATTTTTTCTCTATTGCTCCTGCTTGTTGGCCAGGGTAGAGTAGCCATGTTTACTTGATGCTTAATAGTATGCACTGTACAATGCACACAATTATATCGAGCATTCAAGAGGAAAGTCTCCAAATTAACTTTTAATTACTTCTTCTGCCCTTTCCCTGGCTCAGCATTCTCTCACCTTTGACTTGTCTCCAGATACTTCTTTTTCAAAACACTATTTCACTGTTTGCATCACAGTAATGGAATTGTTAATCAGTAGTAATTCTGTGTCACAATTCTAATTTACATTTGAATTTTACTATATTATTCAAACAACCTTGGAGACGATGCAATCTATGTATACACATACACATACACACACACACACACACACACACGCATGCACAATATCTAGTGATCATCAAGTATTTTCAAAACATTTTTCTCTAAAGTTTAATAGAAGTTTAAGTTTTATACAATGTCCATTTAAGGGAGAGAATACATTTTTAATATTTTCTTAGAGGTGTTGGAAGGTATATTCTCTATGTTTTGTACTTTTGTTTCATTCTATATACCTTGGTTGGCCAAATGAAGCCAAGATAGGTAAAGTGAGGTGGAGTTGACCAAACATTTTTCTGCCATCATATCAGTCTCCAGTGGCTATAAGATTGTGTCTCAACAAAACCTATCACCAATGAATGGTTTCGTCTTAAATCTCTGTTTTTAAATTTTGAGAGCCTCAGTTTAGTTTTTACATGGTTTCAGAACTTTGCCCCTGTACAATTTGAAGTTATTGACAGAAGATTCCATAGGCCTTTCTCCTTCCCATTACCACATCACCCCCTTTGTCTCTTTGCAGACCCACGGTGACATTCCCGACAACTCATTTGTCATGCATAAATAGTATCTATATTAACATGTTATTCGAATAATAAGTTGCTTAGTAAAATGATTTAGAGAAAAAATTAGAACACTTTTAGAAACCATATGAACCTTATGTGAATGAGGTAGGAAAATGTGGGCAAGAAAGCTCGAAACTTAAGAGAATGTAGTAATGAAGCAAAAATCATGTTTATCTGTTGTACTATTTTAAAGTTAAGATTTCAATGTGTAAGGGTCCCAGGAAGATCTGACAGGAATGTGAAAAACTCTTGAAGTAATCAAACCCATTCTGATATCAGATGGTTAAATGAATGAATGATGTGTTAGGAGACTAGCACTTCTTCCACTAATGTAGAGAAAAACTTGGGTCAATGAAACCTGTTGGTTTCAAATGCTGCTGTGCTAATCAAGAAAGAAGTGCTGTCCTGTATGTGCAAAACAATCCTTCACAACAGTACAGGGACCTCCATGGTGCTTAGAGTCAGCCAAACACCATTTGCATCATATTAATAGAGCTTGGCTCATTGTGAACTTTAAAAACAAATAAAATTTTATTAAAATCATCAGAATGCTGACTTTATCATTGGCCTCAGCTATTTCTTATAAGCTTTGTATTTTCTCTAAATTGTTATGGAAATAAAATAGTCATGTTAGCATAAAAGACATTCAGATAGCTATGAAAGAGAATGGGACTTAGATCCAACTCTGAACCTACCTATTCCTATTTTCATCATAAATATGAATATTCTCTTCTGAAAACATATTTACTTAGCTGAGTCTAGACTCCAGAGAAGATACTTAAAGAATCTTTATAATTTCTGCATGTTGTGTTCACACAAGTCATGTTGTATCCTTATTTCACCATTTTGTCTTTCATGTTGTAAAAGTTACTTGACTAAAGTGAATGCTTCACCCTACAAGAAACAGTGGCTTGCCCAACTTGCTGCAGAGGACAACAAGGTTTTGGGCATACCAATAAGCATTGGAGAAGCCAGGAAAGTTAAACATACAGCTTACCTCTTCAGGGGAATGAGATGCTTAGCTGCTCTTCCTGGAATGTCAGGAATGATGTAGTTTTACAACCTGGTGATTCTTTGTTGTCTGATGAGAATTTGACCAAATCGTCTAAAATTTTTCTTTTTACTAATCCCAAATTCTTTCCCCTTAAAATTTTTACTTTTGCTTTTAGACCATAAAACCCACTCTATGAGTGATTTTATTTGTGCTTTACAACAGCCAAACTTACTTCTTAGTGCAAGGCCAATCCTGACATCCACAGGAACCTCAGTCAAGCTCCATTTTACCCTACACCTTGGACACTATCTCTGAGTTAACAGTAGTCATTCTTGTGAAAGAAGCCAAATCTAGTTTGTTAAAAAATGTTGATATGAGTATGTCTTAAGCATTGGTGTACTCATTAGGTGGAGTTGATTGTTATCTGGATACATTTTCCCCAAAAATTTGTGCTCTGCTTAAACGTGGCTAAAGTTAAATGATCAGGACCAGACTCAACACTGGTTACAATAAAATATGGCTGAGCCAAGTCTCATTCTTGCCCCAAAATCTCAGTTTTTTGCTGCCTATTATAAAGCCTGCAAGGGAATTATTGCAACTTACTTCTCAAAGATGCTGGCAAATACAGTTAGTTATCTGTTATACAATATGTCATAGTTATATTATCACTCTCTGAAAGTGTAAATTGCTAAAGCATTCTTATTAATAATGTACTTAATGTGTAAAGTATATCAGATTTGATGTGAGTTAATGTGTAAACACATTAACTGTAAAGTCAATCTTGGTACCAAGATACATAAAATTGTAGTAATCACAATATGAATTATTATACTGAATTTTTGTGATAACCATCAGGATATTCATCATAGGACATTACAAAACTTCTTGCTAACTTTCTCATAGTTTATGGCTATTTGATATACTCTATTACACTAATAGTAACAGTATATGACTCCCAAATACATGAACAATTTTAAAGTAATTATAAATTATAAATATTTTAAAGTAGTTTAGAAACAGAATTGCTTAATAGCCATAACTCATCATTATTCATAGGAGTACTGATTGTCTGATGAACAGTCTTCCAAAACACAGGCATATTGAGATAACTATGTACATTAAACAGATACCATGTATCTGTAGTTTACAAATATTTGTCCTTATTATATCATAAAATTCAGGGGTGTTTTAAAAGGACATGACAAGGTAAACACACATTGCTGCATACTTTATTCTCTAGGCTTAGCAAGGAGATAGTCTATTACTGCAGAAGATGATCTAATCTCCTTGGAATACCCTGGATCCAAACCACACTTATTAGTGTTATTGACATCTGAGAAACAATTATTGAAATATTATTTGAGGCTTACATAAAATCTTAAAATCAAAATTGTTCTCTACCTGAATAATACGAATCACTATCTAGATTAATGTCTTCATTGGTAGAGTTTTACTTTGAACATTGCCTTATGGTAAGAAGACATGGCAACAATCCTCAAAATGGAATATATGTGCAGGAATAAATAAATATGTGCATGGAAGGAAATGCAAAAGAATGGGATTTCAGGGATAAGGAATTGGATTTGAATTTTGAGTTTTCCATTTATCAGATTATATGTATTTTGTATAATGTGCCGTATGTTAGGTGGGAAACAGTGCCACCATCGTCAAATGAGAGGTAAGGGTTAGTGCATCTATATAAATAAAGGAGTCCATAACGCACAGCAGCAAGCATTCCACAAATAATTGTGGTTACTATTTAAACTCCTGAATTCGTTTTGTATCTCAGCATTCGTTTTTATTTTGTATGTACTGTGTTTAACAAAATTAAGGGCACAAAAGTTCATTAATTCTATTAGTGTGGAAATCCATTAAATCAATTACCCATCTAATTGCCCAGATAGTAGCTTATCCTTAAAGAATGAAATGTCTAATGGTCAATGTACTTTATAAGTTTCCAATAATATTAAAAGTATGGAAATAATTGCAATCTAATTAAGAGTAGCTCAAACTTAAGTGGACAATAAATAGAAGTTACATGATGGATTGGTCTAATTATCTGGTAAAAAATCATTTCGTAGAGTTTAAAACTTTAATTCATATTTGGAGTTAAAACTTTACAAAAGAAGATTAATATCATTCTGTGAAAATTATATAAATTTGTGAATATATGACTACATAGAAAAACATTTACTAGTAAATTCTCAACTCCTGATTACTAAGTAGGCAGAAATATTTTTCAAACTTTACATTCTTTTTTGCAAGATTAACATGAGTAACTGTATTCATGTATTTTCTACAACTCCATAACTCACCAACTAATCCTCGGCATTCTGACCATCTTCCAATATTGCTGAATATATTCAAAGTCTTTTGCATGTGTATATGTCAAGGGATGACCGTGTGAGTCTTCATACTGTATTAGAGTGCTTGTCCATAAAGTGAAGTGTTTCTATTGCACTTCACCTAGGAGTGAGGGCTTGTGAAATGATCCATTCCATGTTATTACTATAAAACCTTATTTAATGTTGTTATTATAAAAGTCTTATTTAGACAATTCATATAAATTTTATGCATGCAGCGTCCTTGCCATGCCTAGCAGACACTATCTAGTTAGTACCTATTTTCCCAATCCTTTGGTTCTTACCGTCTTTCCACCACTCCATGATTTTATATTAGTGATAGGTGTAGGAGTAGTATTGCAGATATATCATGGTTGAGCACCGTACAATTATCTATTGTCCTTTTTAGACAAGTTGTGGATCTCTGTGATAGTCTCCCTGTGTGCAAAATGAAACTTCTTTGATAAGAGTTGAGAGGTACACTTCTCGGTGTTTTTAGGGATAAATATTTATAATTCAGTTAGGAATTATACTGGTTCACAAATGTAGAACTAGTGGGTTCCGCTTTAAGATCAATGACCTCAGCATAGATATGCAGTTACCTAAATTTACAGTACCAGCTGTGAATTCCCTCATTTGTAACAGACGTGATCCAATAACATAGCTGTTGATTACTCCAAAGATATAGGTGCCACTATAGAACTATTGGAGCTTTTTGCTGTTCTGTTCATTGTTATGGGGTATGTTTTACAGTTAGGTAGGGCTATTAACTACCTTTCCTTCAGGGTAGCTTGTACAGAGCATTCTATACAAAAAGAACGATCCTGTAAGGCTGGAGTTGGCAGTAGGCAGAATTGGCGAACATCTAGATCACTTCAACCTAGATTCTTCTTCTATGTTGAAAGTTTATATTTTAGGCATCTGTCCAATATCATGTCAACATAGTTATATGCATTTGAATTTGTATTTTTTGTTTTGTTCCTTTAATCAGTACCGTATTGCTGATTTTTTTATTACTATGGTTTCATAATATAAATTTAATCCCATGTACTAGTTCTTCTGACATTGTTCTTTTCCCAGGATTACTATGGCTCTCTAGACTCTTTGATGGTTATTTAAGGACATGGGATATTTAGTTTTCTAGTTCTATGTAAAATATTACAGGATTTTGACTGGGATTACATTGGATATCTAAATTAATTTTAGTAGGATATTCAAAGGATGCATAGTCTATCTTATTTATGAATCCTAGTTTTGGATGTTTAAATTTAATATATAACAGTAAGTAACATACAGGAATCCTATTGGCAAGAATACATAAAATATACACTGGTGGAAAGACAATATCATCATCAAATTGTCCTGGGGAAACTTGATGTAAACAGAACAATGAAATAATGAAATTAGACAAAAACTAACTCCAATTGGATCAAAGACCTCATTGTAAAACACTCAATCTTTTAGAAGAAAATAGGCAGTTCCTTAAAAGAAATAGTTACAGAGAAGATCTTCCTAAATAGGACTATATTTACTCAGGAATTAAGAGATAGTATTTTAAAATAATACAGATCAACTTGAGAGTGAAGACTTTATACTGTAGTTTTTATTCTGAGAAAGGCTGTATGGGGACAGGAAGACTGAGATGGTGGTGCTAGGCTGTGTTCTGATGAAGTTGAGCATTACTGTTACCATTGTACCATTTTTGACTAGTAAGTACAATAAAGGATTTGGAATGTTTTCAACATACAAAGATAACCAATTTATGAGAATATAATTATGTTTACCCAGATTTAAACATTATACCACAATATAGTTTATGATATGTAATTATATATTTGTGTGTGTTATCTATTCACATATGTGTCTTATGTATTTGGTAAATCAAACAACAACTGAATATATTAGAAAATAGGAAGAACTGAAAAAAGTTCTTCAAAATTTGGCATTATATCAATTGAGTTGTCATAATTTACACAGGAAATAAAGATACTTTGTTCTTTGAGTAAAAAGGTCAAAACACTTTGGGTAATATTTCTTAAATTTGAGCTAGATTTTTATTCTTCATTATTTCACATCTGTGGTTCAGGTGTGAAGACTTTAAGTACACTCATCCATATCAGTTAGATACAACATGTCACAAGCAGAAAAAAAAAATATATATATATATCATTTTGTTCTCTAAACCAGTAAGGGACAGTAGATGGCAGCATACTTTCCTAATTGACAATAATATTTTATAGATATTAAGGAAATATTTTAATAGCTTCTAATATAGTAACCAGATCTAAAGAACCTGTATATTATAATCATGAATTAAAAAGTGTCAACCATCAAAGGGGTTATTGCCATGACCCTCAGTTACTATGAAGCAGTAACTATGGCCCACTTCATCAGCCAGGTGACTACACAACATGAACCAGAGAGATTAGTTTGGTGTGGGAAAAGTAGAATGCTATTCACAATTAGACATTGCCACATTTTGAGCCTGAGAGAAACCCTTAGTCATCTAAACTTCAGTGATCAAGTTGTAGCAAGCATAAAGTCTAAATAAATATCTATCATCTATCTATCTATTCTTTTTACCAAGAAAAATGAAGTCAGTTACAGTGTTCTTTATAGAGCTGGGAAATTAATGGTTTTCATAATATCTAACTTAATAGACATACTGTGGGGTCCAGTTAGTTGCTGTTGTTCCTATGGGGTTGCAACCCCCTTCAGTTCCTTGCGTTCATCACCTAACTCTTCCACTGGGGTCCCCAGGCTCAGTGCAATGGTTGGCTGTGAGTATCTGCACTTGTTTTAGTCAGTTGCTGGCAGAACCTCTTAGAGGACAGCCATACCAGGCTCCAGTCTGCAAGGACTTGTTGACAACAGCAATAGTTGTAGGAGTTTGGTATTTCCACATGGAATGGATCCCAAGGTGGGGTGGTCTCTGGATGACCTTTCCTTCAGATCGTGCTCCAGTTTTTGTTCCTGTGTTTCCTTTAGACAGGAACAATTCAGATGTGTGACTGGCTCCATCCCTCCCCTGGGAGCCATGTTTATCTACTAGAGATCATTGTCTATTCAGGTTCTATCTCCCCACTGTTGACTGCTGGGTATTTCTGCTAATGTCATCCCTACTGGGTCCTGGGAGCCTCTTTCATCCCTGGCATCTTAAAAATTTCTAGTGGTGCCCAGGCCCCACTGCTACTTATTTCTATTCATTTTCCTAGCCCTCTGGACTTCTCTCTTGTCTCTTCTCATACCTGGTTCTGCAGCTCCTTCTGTTTCCTCCACCTCTCTGCTTCTACTCAGTTCCTTTCCTCCCTCTGCCTCCTGTGATTATTTTGTTTCCCCTGTTAAATAGGATTGAATTATCCAACTTTGGCCTTCCTTCTTGTTTAGCTTCATATGATTCAGTGGTTGAATGTTGGGTATTCTGAGCTTTTGGGCTAATATCAACTTATAAGTGAGTATACTCAATGTATGCCTTTTTGGGTCTGGGTTACCATGTTATATGTTGGAGTGACATTGGGTAAATGGCCAGTAGTGGTGTAGCTGGGTCTTCAGGTAGAGCTATTTCTAATTTTCTAAGGAACCACCACATTGATTTCCAAAGTGGTTGTACCCATTTGCAATCCCACAAGAAATGAAAGACGTTCCTATTTCTTCACACCCTTACCAGCATCTGGTAGGATGTCAGAGGGAGGAAGGGAATTTGGTGGGAGAGTAGAAGGGAAGGGAAAAGAAGGGGGACAGGAACAGGTTTGGGAAGAGACAGCTATGTCCTGAGTTTTTGATCATAACCATTTTAATTGGTATTAGGTGGAATCTCAGGGTCATTTGATTTGCACTTCCCTGATGACAAAGAATGTTGAACATTTTTTTATTTAGTCTTTTTATACAGTCCAGACTTTATCACCTTCTTAGTCCACCCCCTGTTACATAACTCATACATCCTGTACCCCCTGTCTCCAAGAGAATGCCTCCAACTACATCTTCCCAATCCCTGGGATCTCCTGTCTCTAGAGGGAAAGGTTCATCTTCTCAGACTGAGTCCAGGCACAGCAGTCCACTGCTATATGTGTTGGAGCACTCAGATCAGCTGGAATATGCTGCATGATTGGCGGTTCAGTGTCTGGGAGATCTCAGGGGTCCAGGTTAGTTGAGAGTGCTGGTCCTCCTACAGGGTTACCTACCTCCTCAGCTTCTTCCAGCTCATCACTAATTCAACCACAGGGGTCAGAAGCTTCAGTCCATTGGTTGGGAGTAGATATCTGCTTCTGGCTTTTTCAAGTGCTTGTTGTGTCTTTCAGAGAACAGTCATGATAAGCCCCCTTTTTTATGAGCACACAATAGTGTCAGTAATGGTGTCAGGACTTGGGGCATCCACTTGAGCTGAATGCCAATTTGGCCCTGTTACTGGACCTCCTTTTCCTCAGGCTCTTCTCCATTTTTCCCTGCAGTATTTTCTGTCCGGAACAATTATGGGTCAGAGATTTGACAGTTGCATGGCAAACGCATCACTCACTTGATGCCCTTTCTTTCTGTGGAGGTGGGTTCTATAAGTTCCCTCTCCCCACTGTAAGGCTAAGGTTCTTCCCTTTGAATTCTGAAAGTCTTTCACCTTCTAGAGGATCTCCCCATTCCTACCTCCCAAGGTTGCCAGTTTCCATTCTTTCTGCTGATCCTCAGGGCTTCAGTCCTGTTTCTCCTATTCAAAACCTGATCATGTCCTCCTCCTTCCCCTCCCTATCCATTTCACACACAAGTCCTTCTACCTTCCATGTGGGTTTGAGGCATCCTTACTTGGGCCCTTTGGCTTGTCAACTTTTGTGGGTTTTGAGGACTGTGCCCTGGGTATTTTGTACTTTTTTTTTTTTTGCTAATATCCACTTATTAGTGAGTACATACCATGTACGTCCTTTTGGGTCTGAGTTACCTCACTAAGGATGCTATTTTCGAGTTCCATCCATTTACCTGCCAAAACTCATGATGTCTTCATTCTTAATAGCTGAGCAGTATTCCATTGTATAAATAAATCACATTTTCTGTATCCATTCTTCTGTTGTGGGACATCTGGGTTGTTTCCAGCTTCTGGCTATCACGACCAAGGCTACTATGATCATAGTGGAACATGTGACCCTGTGACCTGGTGGGGCATCTTTTGAATATATGCCCAAAAGTAATTAGCTGGGTCTTCAGGTACATCGATTTTTAATTTTCTGAGGAACCTCCAGATTGATTTCCAGAGTGGTTGTATCCGTTTGCCATCCCACTAGCAAAGAAGGAATGTTCTTCTTTCTGCACATTTCACCAACATATGCTATCACCTGAGGTTTTGGTCTTCGCCATTCTGATTGATGTAAGGTGAAATCTCAGGGTTGGTTTGATTTGAATTTCCCTGATCACTAAGGACTTTGAATATTTTTTTAAAGTACTTCTCAGTATTTCAAGATTCCTCTGGGGTTGGGGATTTAGCTCAGTGGTAGAGCGCTTGCCTAGCAAGTGCAAGGTCCTGGGTTCAGTCCCCAGCTCCGAAAAAAAAAAAAAAAAAGAAAAGAAAAAAAAAGATTCCTCTGTTGTGAATTCTCTGTTTTCCATACCTTATTTTGGGGAGGGGGTGTGGTTGTTTGGTTTCTTGGTGGTTAGCTTCTTGAGTTCTTTATATATTTCAGTTTATTAGCCCTCTGTCAGATGTGGGGCTAGTGAAGAGGTTTTCCCAACCTCTATGTTGCTGTGTGGGCCATCTTGTCTTGTTCCTGATTGATTGTGGTTCCTGATTACTCAAGTTTCTCTTCCTTTAATTTGATGTTGGCTATTGGCTTGTTATATATTGCATTTTTTTATGTTTAGGTATGTGCCTTGAATTCCTGACATGTCTAAGACTTTTAACATAAAGGGGTGTTGTACTTTGTCAAAGGCTTTTTCACCATCTAATGAGATGATCGTGGTTTTCTTTTCTTTTCTTTTTTTTTTTGAGATTGTTTATAGTGGATTATATTGTTGGGTTTCATTATATTGAACCATCTGTGCATCCTGTGATAAGTCTACTTGATCTTGATACATGATTGGTTTGATGTGTTTTTGGATTTGGTTTGTAAAATTTTTTGAGTATTTTGACATTGATATTCATAAATCACATTGGTCCTTTTTCTTTGTTGGGTCTTTGTGTGGTTTAGATATTAGCATCACTGTGGCTTCATAGAAGGAGGCTGTTTGGATCAGGGAGCACACTCTTTGAGGCAAAGAAGAGGGAGATGGAGTAGGGTGTTTCAATGGAGAGACAGGAAGTGAGACATTTAAATGGAAATAAATGAATTAATAAAAATTTTAGACTAAAAGAATTATCAGATCTTTACCAAAAATGCTTAATGGAAGTTTAATGATATCATTTCTTACAAGTTATATGTGTGTACATTTATTTTCTTTATTAAATTCGTTTGAATTAAAAGAAAACTTTCTTTTGCTTTTTAAAAAAAATCAAACCTTAGGATAAAATAACACTGAGAATACTGTGGAAAATGTACCACATTAGGCGCCTCCCAAGATTTGCTTGTTGGGTTGTTGTTGTTACTGTTGCTGCTGTTGGGAAGAGTGTAAACGTACTGTGCATACAGATGGAGAGATTATACAAATCGTTATTTACACAGAAATATATTAAGTTGTCAAATGGTGGTATTAATCCCAAAAGTACATTTTCTGCACCAGCAAATTCAATTCTAATTTTGTTCTGGGTCACAGAAAATGATTTTTGTTTTTATTCTCATCATTTTAAATGCTGCTATAATACTTATCTTAGCCCCCTCGGTTTTGGTTTGCTTATTCTCTGTACTTTGGCTACAGATTAAGGAGAATGTGGTGGGGAGAAGCACGTGGAAAAATTTCCAAATATCTGACTATTGTTTTTCTTCATAAATGAACACGTTTCCAACATACCTGCAAAATGCTTCAGTAGTTTGATGGCTAATTGTACTTTATTTTGGGAGATTCTTGGAAAAACCATGCATGAAATAAGGAAAAGTCAGATTCTTCTTGATGCTGGCACTTTTATCTGATACATAATGTTCCAGTGAAGGACATTTTAGAGAATATTCCAATTCATAGTGTGTCATTCAGCAGATGGTTGCTGAGCCCCTTCTCTGCAAGCCTTTCCAATTTGTGAAAGCATATATAAGCTCATTGAATATGTGGCCTGTCCTACTTTGATTAGTAATTGCTTGTTTCTGTAACAAAAATTATTGGTAAAATATTGATTAAAAAAAAACAACTATATTCTGTAATTGAAGCAAATGTTTTGCTCCAATACACATGTGCATATGGGAGCCTGGAAAAAGATGCTGCTATTCTAATGACTAAATACTAAGACTTTAAAAGAAAGACCAGCAACAATTTTATAGGTAGAAATAAAATGATATTTATTAACATTAGCATAAAGCTATTGCAACATGTTCATTTTTAAGGGAATATTTTACTGTTTCAAAAGAAATCACATGGTGAGACAGCTCAGCAAGGAAAGTGTTTGCAGCACAAGTTTGCTGTCCCTAGGTTCATTCCTTACAACCAACTTCAACATGAAAATAAGAGGCACCACAAGTTATCCTCTGACCTCTATACATGCTGGGGAATGTACATGATCTCCTCACACATGTCTCATATATACACACCATAATAACTCTGGGGTTTCATATCTGGAAAAGGAAAGAAGAAAGAACGGTGGTTCCTTTGGTTCTCCACCCAGGGCAACCTGTAGAATGTTGTAATGTTGACCTTTCCCTCCAGCTCTTCCATCCATCTTCTTCCTTCCATCTCATGTGTTTTTTTCCCTCAAAGAGTCAGTATAAGCCTCTGCTTTCTAAGATCATTTTTTCTCCCCTTGACCCTGCGTATTCACAGACTTTACAGAATCCAGACTCTGCTCCTTGTGCAGATACATAAAACTAATGGATGGTTTCATATTTGCAATCAAACCTTGATGTCTTTGTATATTGGATTCTCATACAATGAACACTGATAGCGGAGTTTAATAAAACACTCATGACTTTAAAAGGCTAGCAGAAAAAAAGAGCCTCTAGGGAAGGTTTCATTGTTTTCAAAAGTGAAGCCAGGAAGGGGCTTATGATCAGAAATCGTGGGAAATGTAGATTCTGAGGAATTCTATTCTTCAGAATAGAAGAGAGTGAGCGACAAAGTCAGAAAAATGAGGAGTTATGAACAGAATTCTGAACAGGTTCAGAAACTGGCACTAAGCATGTTTTGTAGCTTGAGCTGAAAAGTGAACAGAAGGTGACGAAGGACAACACACAAACTGGGTCATTCAGTTCAGGCACAGCTATGGAAAAGTAAAGCATTGCGTTGTCGATCTCAAAGGGAAAACACAAAAGAAACCAGGAAAGGGGTAATGCAGATAAAGGGTCATAGACAAGGCACCCAGAAAATTAAACAGAATGAAACGCAGACTTTAGTTTCAGCAGAGTTGTACTTTCTCAACAAAAGGGAGCTATGGAGGTCAGGTTGGCAGGAAAAATAAGCACTAAATTACGTTGCAAGAAAGTGAGATAAGAGATTATGCTGGAGGAAATAAAGATAAAAAGTGAACGTGAAGAAACAAAATTAGAGATATAGAAGATCAAAGTAAAAAATTAATCAAAACGACAACAGGGGAAAAAAAGACCACTGACGCTAAATAACATTGAAAACCTGTGTTTAAAATCAAGTAATTCACTGTTCCTATGAGTCTATTTATTATTATTATGTTATCCCTTGGTCCTGTGAAGGCTTCTCTCCTCAGTGTAGGGGAATGCTAGAGTGTTGAGGTGGGAGTGGGTGGGTGGGAGGGGGAGCATCCTCATAGAAGTAGGTAGAGGTGGGAGGGGACAGGGGAGAACCAGGAAAGGGGATAACATTTAAAATGTAAATACACAGATCACATGAAGCTCAAGAAGAAGGACAAACCAAAGTGCAGATGCTTCAGTCCTTCTTAAAAGGGGGAACAAAAATATTCAGAGGAGGGGAATAGGGAGACAAAGTTTGGAGCAGAGACTGAAAGAACCTGTCCCACATGGGTATACAGCCCATACATATACAGCCACTAAAACTAGTTAAGATTTATGAAGCTAAGAAATGCATGCTGACAGGAACCGGATATAGATGTCTCCTGAGAGAAATAGTCAGAGCATGTCAAATACAGAGGCGAATACCAGCAGCAAAACATTGAACTGAGAACTGGACCCCCTTTGGAGGAGTTAGAGAAAGGTTTGAAAGAGCTGAAGGGGTTTGCAACCCCATAAGAACAATGCAATCCAACCAGAGGTCCCAGGGACTAAACCACTACCCAAGACGGTACAAGGACTGACCCATGTAGCAGCTGCACATGTAGCAGAGAGTGGCCTTGTTGGGCACAAATGGAAGGAGAAACCCTTGGTCCTGCCAAGGCTGGATCCCCCAGTGTAGGGGAATTTCTGGAGGGGGGTAAGGGGGACAGATGGGGAGGGAAACACCCTCATAGAGAAGTGTAGGAGGATGTGAGAGGGGGATTACCTCTGGGAAACCCAGAAAGGGAATAATATTTGAAATGTAAATTTTAAAATGTCCAATAAAAGGAAAAAACATGAAAAAAGAAAAAAGAAGAAATGTAAATACATAAGATATCAAAAGCAAGCAAACAAACAAACAAAAACAACAACAACAACAACAACAAAAACAAAAACAAAACGTGGAGGAACCCATGGCTCCAGTTGCATAATGCAGCAGAGGAGGGCCTTGTCTGGCATCAAAAGGAGGGGAGGCCTTGGTCCTGTGAAGGCTTGATGCTCCAGCATAGGGGAAGGCTAGGGTGGTGGGGAGGGAGCGGGTGGGTGGGGGAACACCCTCGTGGAGACAGAGGGAGGAGGGGGTGGGAGGGTGTTTCGGAGAGGAAACTGAGAAGGGGATAACATCTTAAATTTAAAGAAGCAAAATAACCAATAAAAAAGTCAGAGAGAGCATCTTATGTTAACTTAAAAACATATATAATAAGGATGTTTATGCATATATACAAATTTTCCCTGAACCTACACCACTTGTATATGATAAGCCCCCCCCCTAAATAAAGATTACTGTTCTATTTTTCCATCTGAAAACAGAGTTTATCACTTATCTAAACATAGTACTGAGTCTTGCTTTTCAAATTTAGATCTTCTTTGGGGGCAAATGAACCACACATTTATATGAGTGAGCACATGCACACACACACACACACACACACACACAGAGAGAGAGAGAGAGAGAGAGAGAGAGAGAGAAAGAGAGAGAGAGAGAATTGTTCACACATTTATATAACTTCTTTTCATAAAGTTATAGCTGTGTTGAGTTGTTTTTCTAATAATCCATCAATGGCTCTATTCAAAACCTGTCCAATAACTATAATCGACTCTTAACCTATCTCTGATTAGGTTGTTTGGGGACAGAGTCTTACACCACGCCCTTCTTTTGTAGGGACATGATGCAATAAAAGGTTCTTGAGGTTAAAAACTTCATCTCAGATCAGGCAGTAAGTTACAAGTGGAGATACTTTAAAAGTTGATTCAATTCTAGAGTAATTTAGAAGCCAGGAAATTAAAGATTGATGAAGACTGAAATAAAGACATGGAAGGATGAAAAATCGTAAATTTCGTTATAGCTGAACTTGTGTCTTCATTTTTCTTCTTTAAAAGATTATAAATGATTAAATTTTTTATCACAGCCATCCTAAAATGCCATATTTTATACTCTTAACTTTTGAAAAAAATACAAATTCAAGACACCCATAATTTTATTTTATTTTTTTTGACATTTATATCTTACCTTTATTTTTCTTTTTTTTTTTGAAAGAAAACCAACTTACTTTATTTGATACTGACATTATATCTATATCAAATTACGTTTAAAGCCTACAAATTACTAACAACTGTTACTCATGCTTCACAAAGGCCTATTCCACATAGTATGCCAAAAACATCAACGTTAGATAGGATGAAAATAATAGAGACTTTTCTGTTATTATCATATATATATTTGCATTTCAAATATTTCATTAGAATTGGACTCTGTCTAGTGATTACAGTCAATGTCAAGCAGGATATGTAACATGTCTTCTGTTTTTACATTTAAATATTGAATATTGTTTATAAATACATTTTTAGATTTTTTTCATTTAATATTTTCTAAGCAACAGACTTTCATTATATCCTTTCTCCTACACCTCCTTCTTGGTCCTCCTCAAATCCTTATCATAACCACCAAATGCAAATATATTATATTCTACATATTTCTTTCTCCCAAACAAAACAAAACAAACAAAACACAACAAAAAAGTATCAAAAGAAAGGGCAAACAAACACACATGGACTCCATATTGTGTTAGCTACTTCTTCTGGATATGAGCCGCACCCAGGACTGTGGTTCGTATTCCCAGTGAAATTGTTGGAAACACCTGATTCCCCTTTCACAGTGATATCAGTTGCAAATAGCTTTCTTTATAGCAGGAGGCATTTCATCAACTTCTCATTCTCCATGCTAGGACCTTGTGCAGATCTTGTTTTCATTCCTTTAATCTCTGTAAGCTCAGATATATCTTGGCCATATGCTATTTCCTTGAACTCAGTCACCATCTGTGTTTCTTATAATCTTTCTGCTTCCTCTTACACATCCACATTCCAGATCATTGTGACGAGTTTTTTTTTTTTTTTTTTATTATCTTGAGTATTTCTTATATACATTTCAAGTGTTATTCCCTTTCCCGGTTTCCAGACAGACATCACCCTCCCCCCTCCCCTTCCTTGTGGGTGTTCCCCTCCCAAACCTCCCCCCATTGCCACCCTCCCCGCATAGTCTAGTTAACTGGGGGTTCAGTCTTAGCAGGACCCAGGGCTTCCCCTTCCACTGGTGCTCTTACTAGGATATTCATTGCTACCTATGGGGACAGAGTCCAGGGTCAGTCCATGTATAGTGTTTAGGTAGTGGCTTAGTCCCTGGAAGCTCTGGTTGCTTGACATTGTTGTACTTTTGGGGTCTCGAGCACCTTCAAGCTCTTCCAGTTCTTTCTCTGATTCCTTCAACGGGGGACCTATTCTCAGTTCAGTGGTTTGCTGCTGGCATTCGCCTCTGTATTTGCTGTATTCTGGCTGTGTCTCTCAGGAGCGATCTACATCCAGCTCCTGTCGGTCTGCACTTCTTTGCTTCATCCATCTTGTCTAATTGGGTGGCTGTATATGTATGGGCCACCTGTGGGGCAGGCTCTGAATGGGTGTTCCTTCAGTCTCTGTTTTAATCTTTGTCTCTCCCTTCCCTGCCAAGGGTATTCTTTTTCCTCATTTAAAGAAGGAGTGAAGCATTCACATTTTGATCATCCGTCTTGAGTTTCCTTTGTTCTAGGGATCTAGGGTAATTCAAGCATTTGGGCTAATAGCCACTTATCAATGAGTGCATACCATGTATGTCTTTCTGTGAGTGGGTTAGCTCACTCAGGATGATATTTTCCAGTTCCAACCATTTGCCTACGAATTTCATAAACTCGTTGTTTTTGATAGCTGAGTAATATTCCATTGTGTAGATGTACCACATTTTCTGTATCCATTCCTCTGTTGAAGGGCATCTGGGTTCTTTCCATTTGCTGGCTATTATAAATAAGGCTGCGATGAACATAGTGGAGCACGTGTCTCTTTTATATGTTGAGGCATCTTTTGGGTATATGCCCAAGAGAGGTATGGCTGGATCCTCAGGCAGTTCAATGTCCAATTTTCTGAGGAACCTCCAGACTGATTTCCAGAATGGTTTTACCAGTCTGCAATCCCACCAACAATGGAGGAGTGTTCCTCTTTCTCCACATCCTCGCCAGCATCTGCTGTCACCTGAGTTTTTGATCTTAGCCATTCTCACTGGTGTGAGGTGAAATCTCAGGGTTGTTTTGATTTGCATTTCCCTTATGACTAAAGATGTTGAACATTTCTTTAGGTGTTTCTCAGCCATTCGGCATTCCTCAGCTGTGAATTCTTTGTTTAGCTCTGAACCCCATTTTTTAATAGGGTTATTTGTTTCCCTGCGGTCTAACTTCTTGAGTTCTTTGTATATTTTGGATATAAGGCCTCTATCTGTTGTAGGATTGGTAAAGATCTTTTCCCAATCTGTTGGTTGCCGTTTTGTCCTAACCACAGTGTCCTTTGCCTTACAGAAGCTTTGCAGTTTTATGAGATCCCATTTGTCGATTCTTGATCTTAGAGCATAAGCCATTGGTGTTTTGTTCAGGAAATTTTTTCCAGTGCCCATGTGTTCCAGATGCTTCCCTAGTTTTTCTTCTATTAGTTTGAGTGTGTCTGGTTTGATGTGGAGGTCCTTGATCCACTTGGACTTAAGCTTTGTACAGGGTGATAAGCATGGATCGATCTGCATTCTTCTACATGTTGCCCTCCAGTTGAACCAGCACCATTTGCTGAAAATGCTATCTTTTTTCCATTGGATGGTTTTGGCTCCTTTGTCAAAAATCAAGTGACCATAGGTGTGTGGGTTCATTTCTGGACACCCATAATTTTAAGCTATAATCTTTCCTGATCTTCAAATGTTTACTTTGTTCCAGGAAGATCCTTTGTAGACTTTTCTCTGCCATTCCTCCTGGATTCGTGTATAGACACACTAGAAGCTCCCTAGATGAGGGCATCGACATCGTGGCCTTGAATATCTGTGCATTGATTATTGTAACTTGCATTTGTCCTTCACACTTTGTTCATGGTGTGTTGTATCTCTGAATAAGTCTTCCATACACAGTTGAGATCCAACATGTCAAAGATTAACCTGATTCTCCTCAGATGTTTCTTTTTGATGCCTCCTAATTCAATTATTGCAAGAGAAATACACAATAGCCTAAACTTAGAAAAACTATACTAAAATGATTTCCTTTTTGTCATAACACACATCGAACTTCACTTAAAATCACTTTTGCTCAAATAATATTTGCTACCATGTTACTAATTTATTGTTACTAATTTAGATGTTTCTGGATTTCTTTCTATTGAAGTTAATTTAAAAATATTCTACTATCAACAGTGCTATTCATGCATTCATATACTTCAGTCAACAATAATGGCATTTACATTGTATTTAGAATATTGAAAGAAGAAATTAGCAGAAGAAAAAAGGGAAAAAAAAACCAACAAATCAGTCACAAAACATTACAAAATCATTTCAGTAATATCCACACTGATTCAAGGACATGGCTGAACCTGGGTACCGAGTTCACTCCCAGGACACACATATTGGAAGGAGAAAATCAACTTCTGTAAGTTGTTCCCTGACTGTCATACATGTGCCATAACACAGTTGCCTCACAACACACATATTAATAAAAAAATAATTAAAGAAATAAAGAAGTAAATCTTAAAAAAGGAAATATTTGTCAGAATTGTTGTTATTCAAGACGTGTTATTTCCTATAAACCAGAAACCAATACCTTGATAGGACATCCCCAGTGTTCCTAGAGTAGGCCCTATTTCCAGATGTCCTTTGTCCTCATTTCACAGAGGACTCTTTGCTCTGTTCCTATCTTACAGTCTTGTATATTCCTCAGAAAGAATATTTTACTCAGAAAACTTGTGTTAATTCCTAATGCTATAAAAAACACTGCCCTGATTTTTAAGTATGTGTAGAAAACTATCCTCCTTTAACTGCACCATGTTGCCAATGATGAGATATTAAGATTATGGCAGAAGCATGCACCCAGCTTCTGCCCAGATGCAGCCAATAATAGTGTAATCATTTGACATTTGCTTGCCACGTTAGCTCTAACGAGTTCACAGGAATTATACACCTATGCGTACTTTATACCATACTATTGTCTGTCTGCTGAGCCTCCGAGAGAAAGTATGCAGATTGCCAACAGAAGATAAACACTAAGAACGAGGTATGTAGACTGATGTAGACCGGAAAGATGAAAGGAAACTGACAAAACACTGTCAATGAATGAAAACGGCTGGTTGGGATGTTTCTGACATGTTTAAATGACCCACGCACCATTTCTTGAAGCCATTCCAAAGAAAGGAAAATAGCATTTAAGTTCAGAGAAATAAAGTAAAATCATTTTACTATGTCATGATTTACTAATATCTCTTGATTATGACAAAATGTTAATATAAATTTGCTCATAGGCAAATTTTATAAATACTTGTGTTTAAGTACAGTGTTAGTGATAATATTTAATACAGGTTTTTAGAATCTATACATTTTGGATTTATAATGCTTAAAATTTCAGTAACTTTGCTAGATTATAGTGACTAGTTACTGCATAATATATCCCTGTAGGTATTAGGAATATTTGTATGTGCTTTTATCATTGGCATAATCATATTTGAATATGTGAAATACATACTATGATACATGTGAGCCATAATTAGCCATTTGAAGAACTCAAGAGCACTAATTAAGAATAAAGATTTTCTTGATCAACGGGAAAATATGATCTCAAAATAAAAAATAGAAATATAGCCTAAGTTTTCAGTTGACTTTTCTGTAAATGTAAACTTAAAGTTACAAGGATTGATGAGAATTTTTAGCCTGTGGATAGACATAAAGTTTGGACATTGCAAACTCCACAGGAGGGCTCTCTGTCTCTGTCTCTCTGTCTCTGTCTCTCTGTCTCTGTCTCTCTGTCTCTGTCTCTCTGTCTCTGTCTCTCTGTCTCTCTGTCTTCTCTTTGTGTATATATGTGTTATCTATACATCTTAGTCTGTCTACCATATATGTGAGTGAGTGACATCTATCAACTACAGATCATCTATCTGGCTTCTACTTATCATGTATCATTTATTTTATGTTTGTATATCACATATTTATTGATCTATCATCTATGTATGTATCCGTTATTGATAATGCTGATCTGTCTATCTATCTATCTATCTATCTATCTATCTATCTATCTATCTATCTAATATCCGATTCAGTTTCTAAAATACATATTCTTGCAGTATCCTTCTAGGATTATTTTGAACTTTGTAATAATAAAATATTCAATTAAAGCAAGTGCAATTATATGAATACATTAGAACTATGAGAATGTCCTTTTAATTTATTCATACAAGGAAGAAGTTAATACATTAATTCAAAAACCATATTTCCATACTCAAAATGAATAGCACTTTGTCTTGAGTATTGGATGACCTTTTTAATTGATTTAATTATTGTTTAAGCACCTAGCTTTCTAATGTTGAGCTTGCTGTTTCAAAGCTATTTGAATATGATATATTCTTGAATGTTGAGTCTCCATACATTGACAATGTTTACCCTGTAGCAGCCTCCTGTGAGAGCTAAAACCAGTGGGCTTCTTCCAGTCATAGCTTCTTGAGAGTTTATAGCTGTGGAGTTTCTTGGAAATATTTACCCAGGCCTTTAAAGAAGGGTCAAATTTTACTAAAGTGTGGCAAATTCTAGTATGATATTAGTTAAATCTATTTCAATTAAAACATTTTCAAAGTTTGAATAAAGCTAGTCAGATTCCTTTACTCCCTTATTTCTTAATCTCCAAAGTAATAATAATGACTGTCAAGGTAAATATGAAAAGCAATAAGAAGAGAGGCTTTTCAGAAATCATGTAAAAACTATGCTTTACTGACAAAAACTGGGCAAGGGAGAAGAATCACCTATATTTAGAGCAAATGAGTTCTTGACTTGTCTCATTTGGAATATCACCCTATTAAGTATTCTTAACGCAAGAACTCTGGGAAGTAAATATAAAACCTGTTCTCCACAACACAAATGAAAATCGGGCTTCTGAGCATACATTTTCACACACAGAATAACCTGTCTTTGATAATTATAACAAGGCAGTGTTGAGCCAGTATTATTGTATAGCTTAATGAGACAAAGTCTGGAAAAAATGAACTTTAATAATCTAACAAATATAAGTAGATTACACTGCATGATCTGAGCTAACATTTCAGGCTGGCTGAATGAAGATTACTTGGTCATTGTAAGTGCCTTCCCTGGAGATGTTAGCTAAATTCTTTTCATCATTGTGGCTAGCACAAGATCACCTTCTATAGGAAATATTATATGACCCCTTAATTTTGTTGTTATTGAAGTAGTAAGGACAGAATGAGACTTGCTTTTGTGTCATCTATTACTCTAAAAGTCATGCCTGGAGGTAATGATCATATTTTATCTATAGTATTACTACTACTAAATCCAGAGGAATGTCTATGGATTTTTTTTAGTAAGTAAAAATCTGATAATATTCATATTCTCTCTCTGTGCTTCTCTGTCTCTGTCTGTCTCTGTCTCCCTCTGTCTCTCTCTCCCTCCCTCTCTGTCTCTGTCTCTGTCTCTTTCTCTCTCTTTCTCTCTCTCTCTCTCTCCCCTCTCTCTCTTACACACACACAGTATCTTTTCTTTCTACCTATTTATCTTCTTTTTCAGTATAATATGTTTATGTATTTCAGGATTAACATTCGTTCTACTAATATGCTCATTTAATATTCCTTGAATCCACTAGGACTTCGTCTAAGATCAATAGCTAAATATCCATCCCAAGTTGATGAGTTGCAACAGGAAAATCAAGGATTTAATTTATCTGCCTCATGGAATTTTTAAGATGAGGCATAAGAATGTAATTGGTTCTTACACTACAGCTAGCTGTAGAAGACCTCTCCCTTCAACAATTTCCATTTATTTTCTTTCCTTCTCTGCTAAGTATTTACTTCATGGGCAATACTTTCAGCTTATGCTCATGTGAACATCAGAAGATAGCAGATAATGGACTAATACTGAGAAGTGCAGGAAACTGAATATGTTGCCACCTGTTTTGACTTAGTGATCAGTTAATACATCAAAAGTCCAATGTCAAGTAAGAAAAAGCAGTATATTTACTTAATTTTTTTATCATTAATAGTGGTAGATTTCTACTTTTTTTTTTTAACAAAGAGAGCTTTTTATTAACTTGACTGTTTCTTATTTATATTTTGAGTGAAATATTTACTTAATTTAATAAGTCATTGAAGAGTATGTACCTATAAAAATTCTTCTTCAGTCTTTTTTCATATAATTGGTTGGAGGAGTGTCCAATTTTCCCACAGTTTGACACAATATTAGCATCTGCAATGTTCCCCACAAATACAGTGCAGAAAAAAAGCAAAATATTCAATAACACAAATTATATATTGTTATATTTACTATACTAACAAAATACATTTGAACACATGTAATCAAAAATATGTGATAATCTTAAGATGTTACTTTTTATGTCTTGATAAATTTGACTCAAAAGAACCAAACAAAACAGAAAGAATTTAAAAAAAATAATGAAAACAAATGTAAACATCAACAAAACTTAACTCAAAATACCTGTTATTGACAACTGAAACACAAGTCCAGGATGGTTATTTTGCTGCTGTTAGGATATTTATAATACACAAAAACATCCTTCTGGCCATGTTTGAAATGTATCCACTAAAAACAAATAATTGTGTGTGATCCTAGATCCCTATTTCACTGCACTACCTTTTGAAATAAAATATTTTTTAAAATGTATTCTATATATAGTAGTTTGCAAATCTCTCTGTAAGAAAAACCTATGGACATTTAATGGTTTTATTACTGTATCCAGAATAAACCTGACACAGAGATGCCATATTTAATTCTCATAGGCCTTGAAAGACTTTAGTGTCATACAGAGCTAAATGTTAACTTCTAGGTATTATTTCAAAATACTCCAAGTCAAACTGGCACTTGAACATCAATTTTTGCTGAAGCACTAAACTATGGAATAAATTTAAGTATTCAACAACAGAAGATAAAGAAAATATGCTTTACATATGTAAATCAATGGAAACTGAAATTATATTTTTTCAGTGCAGTGGACATGACTAAACATAAAAATATTGGGCAAATTAAGTCAACACCAGAAAGGTGAGCATTACATTTTTTTCATTCATAAGTACTGTGCTTTATATGCATAAAGAAATCATTCATTCTGCCATGTATATGTAATATGTAATAGAAGTATAATTTCCTAGGGTGTAAAGTGGACTAATGGAAGGAAGACTGAAGTGAGAAAGATGATGTTAAGGGGAGAGTACACTCAATGTACATTATATACTCATTTAACCATGTTTAATAGAAACAAGACAAAACAAGGAGACATAAGCCCATGCATGTGTAAATGTTTAGACATTTCTCTCTAGCTTAGGTTAGTCTCTGTCTGTGGCATTTACTAGTCAAGTGACCAGAAAATTTGTAAACTTCAGTCTGTGGTAGCATCACCTAAAGTTATTAGAAAATCCCCGTAATAACTTCTTAAACTTGATGTTAAATGTTTTCCAGATACTGGTGGCAGACTTGGAATGTAATTGGTTATTTCTCTACTTTGAGCAGGGTTGAAAGTTCTCTTCTGCCCTCAATGTTTTTAATATTTCTTTTTATGCTAAAAATGTTTTTGTCATGATAAACTTTCTAATGGAATACATTGTAGTTTCTGTATTCCAGCTTTCCTTCTAAATGGCATAAAGACCTTATAGGGTACTTCTTAGATGAACTAATCCATACAAAGGTCAGTGTTTGTCATATAGGATACACCTCACAACAGAGTAGCTCAAATTATTTCACAAATTGCAAATTCCTTTTAATATGTAGTAATTTGATTTACATTACACTTTCTCATTGGGTTTTATGGATAATTAATAATAGGTTTTAAATATTTAGAATGATTTCAATTCATTAAAAGGCCAATATTCCTCTCCATTGAATCATTTAAAAGAGATGAACTCATATTACTGGAGATACCACAGGGATCTGAACATATTTCCAATATTTCAGAATATAAAATGTATATTGGAAATGATATGACTAAAGAGATTTATTCCTTTGGACTAGACCAGACATACATTTCAAAAGTATGATTTAGAAATAAGATCCTATCAAAAAAGACGGGAAAAAAGTGAGGTCGGTCATCTGCCTGGAAAACAGAAAAAGTGGTGATCTAGCCTCAACTCACTTACTAAAAACTGGGAAATGAATTTCTTACGGGTCCTGGATCCCATTTCCATCTAAATATTAGCTGCTCCTGGAAATAAGGACACGTACATATGCCAAGCCTTGGCGATGGGTTTTACACCATTTTCAGCCTGTCACCTAGTTACTGCCAAGCACTAAGTTCTCAGTTGTTTCTCACATCTCTTTACCCATGGAACTATATCAGAACCACTAGGATAACTATGATCATTTTTGTGGTATTATCGAAGAAAGAACAACAGAAAGAAGTCTGTGTATGTACACTGTTGTGGTTTGCCCTGAAGTCATCTGTATTTTGACACTAATTCCACTGCCTCAAGGACAGCTGCCTAGTCACACACTCAGAAATCAGGTGGCCAGAACCTTCTCCCCATTGAATTTGTAAAATACAGGTGAGGGGCAGGAACAGGAGAGAAGGAGGCCTGCCATTGGAGGAGAAGGAAGGATGGGTGGGAGAGAAGTTTGAAGGAAGAGGAGGAGACGAGGAGACAGGAGGGAGAGAGGGGCAGAGAAGCTGTGGCAGGACAAGATGGCCGGTGATGTTAAGATTCTGCTCTGTGTATTTACAGGTTGTTATTAATGTTCTCAAGATATGGATGGTACCGGGCTTTGTATGTTTAGGTGGGCAATTATATCTTATCAGTTGGATCTAAGATTATTGTGTTGTGTGTTCTTTTATGTGAGGGTTTGAGTGTAGGAAAGTGTGCGGCTGGGCTGTGTTTCCGCCAAGATATCTAGCAGATATCTTGGGGCACTGAGGCGTGGACCTAGCGAGTAAAAGACCAACTATACTTTTTATTTTTATATTTTTACAACAACAGTACACTAATACTTCTCTTTGCTGTAACCAAATACCTGACAAGATGCAACCAACCTAAGGGTAGAATGTATCATTCAGTCCTATATTTCAAGGGGATACAACCCATATAGTAGGAAAGGCATGGCAGTAGCAGATTGAGGTAGCAAGTGACACTGCATGTCCAATCTTAGCAACAGGGATGTGGGTGTCAGTTCTCATTCCCCAGAGATGAATACTGGTGTTCAGGTCACTTTCCCCTCTTTATTCAGTTGTGACACTAAGACCATGACATGGTATCACCCACATTCTGGGTAGTTCTTCTAGTTTTAGTTAAATCTTTTTGGAAGTCCATGTGTTCAGATATTTCTTTCCATGAAGATTCTAAACATCTCCAAATGACATCAAGATAAACTATCACAAGGTGGGATAGGAAGATTGCTTCATACATGAACAATAGTAAAGTCTTTATACTACTCACAGGAAAATTATATATTCAAGGAAATTATTAAAGATACTATCTAATTGAAATTTTTGTGAAATTTCAGGTTATTCCTAGAGGCATTCCAATGTAATAATAAAGCTGTATCAGCTCAGGATAGAAGGCAAAGAGGTTAATATGTTATTGCTAGAAACAGTTCTCAGGGGAGGACTGATTTTGATTGACACATATTTTATCCTCCTTATAATAACTGTTTGTGTGAAAATTACTGATTGTGGAGATAATTTTTAGCTCACACTATGAAAGTGGACATTTGTTAATGAACCATAATTTCCTATAATTTAACCATCTATAGATAATCATAGCTAAATCCTGGTGCTCTCACCTAACTTCATGCATATACTTCCAATTACAATTTAAAAGTTAAGAGTAACATTTCCTTTACAAATAACAGATTCCAATATAAAAATGCCCTATAATTATGCAAATGAATTTTTACTAAAACATTTTCACATAATTTTTAAGGAATTTAATGTGGACAATTTTACAAAAAAATGTAATTCAAACTAACATGGCTACACTATGACCTATTATTATCAATTATTAATATTATTAATGCTGCCCAATATATTTGATGGGCTAAAATGAAACATTAGTATTAATTTACATAAATATTAACACAGTTTTCAATCCTAAGATCTAACCTACATCCTATGTTAAGTGGATGTGTCCTTTTTCTTTAGTCTAGGTCTGGTTGGAATGGTTGGAGATTTTTTTCTGGTTGTTTGGTAATGTTATGACTTAGGTAGTCACTGCCTTTCTGACATCACTATAGCCATTTTGTTTTATACCTATATTCAGTGATCTTACATTGTTACAGATGATCTTTCTCATGCCTAGTTAACCATTAACCTATGCTTTGGTGTTTCTGGAAATTCCCCCAGATTCTCACACTGCTCTAGAGCCAATCATGATAAAGATCAGTAAGAGATACTTTGTTTAGTTAGATACAGTAAGTTTGTACTCGAACCCATCACTGCATCTGCCTGGTAGCACTTTCTACACCTGTGTATGAGCTTTTATGGCTGCTATGTTTATCGTCACTATGAGAATTTGTGGATTTTCTCTTTATAAGCTGACCTGGGGAAACAGCCCGGGTAACAGTTTCAGCTCCTGAGTCTGACCTGCATGCCTGAATGATCAGTCCTGGAGTATATGTTCAATAAATTATTCCTGCTTTCCCAAGATTAGTATTTGGGTGGTCTGTGCAGTGATTTGTGGACCTCAACAGGTCACATGACTTTTCCTGACAGTGGTCAGGGTTTTTGTTGTTGCTGCTCATTTCTCTTGAATGATCTTCTATTGGTATGTGCCTTAACTTTATTTCATGATTATGTTCAGCTTATGAATTTAGGGGTAAATGAAAAATTGAATAAATAAAAGACATTTCATCACATGAAATCTGGGGCACGGGCTATCACTCTGGCTCCTTAACACATTAGTCACTTGTGATATGGCCCTGATCACCTGGCTGAGGAGATAAACCTCACATCTCCTCTGTGACGCTAAGCTCCATTTGTTTCCTCATCACATCCATTTGTTTCCTGTATCTCTCAGAAGGCACTCACTACTGGAAACATACAGGAAACAATTGCAAAACTAGGTTTCACCTCCTTAAGGAAAACTATTTACATAAATTACTTAGAAATCTTCTGTCAAAGTCTTGGATTGTCTATTTTATTTAGTTATAAAATATTTATTTAAGTATAAACTTATAAGTATTCATTTTGTATTTTGACTTATGATTATACACGATTACACTAAATTCTGTCACTTAAATACTTGTAGGTCTTGTTGTTGACATTTGTTTGACTCCTGTGTATTTTCGATCATTAGTTTCATTATTCTTCCTATCTTATCCTTTTACATCATAGTGGAAGAAAATGTTCCACTCTTGTTTTATGTTTCTTGTGGTATTCCTATGCCAGCAGTTTCTTCTAAGAGCTCCAAGCCTTACATTGGAGAACTGCATTTCAATAAATGTGGCTTCACCTTAGTTTCTTTTCCTGTTGGTGTGATAAGGTAAACTGACAAAAGGAGCATGAGGAAGGATTTTGTTTTGTACAGTTCATCATAGTGGGGAAGTCACAGTGGCGGGAGTTGTAGGTCTCTGACCTTACTGCATTAGCCCGACTTTAAGAAGCAGAGACAAGTGATTACCTGATGTTCAGTTCCCTTTCTCCACTTAGGCAGCCCACAGTCATAGTCATGAAACAGTTCTGCCTACAGTGGGTAGGGTTTCCACTCAATTAATTCAATAAAGAGAACTGCCCATGACTATGACAAAAGGTCTGTCTTTCAGGTGAGTGTAATTTTGTCAAGTCAACCTTTTATACAAACCATTTCAGCTAATATCTAAGCATTCAATGTCCTCAAAAACCTGCTTAGTCCTTTGTTTTAACAGCTCATGTGTAGTGTGCACATATAGTAATCAGAGAAGTATTACTCCTTAGCCTGGTGTCACATGGTTCTGTTGACCCGAGAGCAGACATTACGCATAGCTCCTTTCACGTTTAGCTTACAAAATCCACTATTTCCCAAATCACCAAAGCCAGTAAATTTCTACAGTTAAGTCATATAATTACAAGGTGACTAGAATGATCTGGCACATTCTGTGTTATATTTCTGGACAACCCAATATTCAATGATTTTTTTCTCAGTGTGTATAAATTTTTATGAGATTTGACAAATGCATAGCTTCACATATTCTTTAAAAATCATCAATAAAATTATTATACCTCACTAAAATTTTCCTTTCCTTCAACTGTACCCTAGGAAACCTGTCATGAAATCCTGGGTAACCAGTATTCTTATATAATTTCTGTAAAATTTCATCTTTCCAAAAATATAGCAAATCTGCAATGAATTTGCAAGCAATTAATTGTTAGCAAGTCTGTTGTAAAATTTTAGGTAGAGGATTGTGTGTGGACACAGGTTTTCAAATAAATTATTAAAATGTTCAAATGCTGTTGCTATTCATTTACTAAAACTATATTAGTGTTTGTAATACATTGAGGAATGTCTTCTGAGGTAGTCACATTGTTTTGTGCTCTTTTCTGAGAAGAAGAATCATTCCTATTGCTTTGCACTGAGCCACCATGGGTTTCTCAGTCTCGTTTTCATTTCTTCCTGTTCTTATAGGCATGTGGTTACACCTATTTCTATTTCTAGTTTTCTATAGCTAGTTTTCTAGTTAATGATGATGATAAGTACTTTTGAAATGTTATTTCTATCATTTTTACCTTGATAATTTTATAAGTTCTTTCATAAAGTTTATAAAATAATCTTTTTATTAAAAATTCATATACAAGTATAATTAGCCCAACCCACTTGTTATTCCTCCATCCATGTGCTGTCCCTTGTTCCCTTCCCTCAATGCCTCCCATCCTCCTCTATTTCCTCTCAATTTGATAGCTCCTTTTCTTTATTATTTTGAAGTTTGTGTTTCTTTATTATTATGAAGTTAGGATAAGCTAGTGCTCCTTCTGTCAGCAGTCATTAATTGCCTCTAGTTCTTTGTCTAGAAATGGGATGTTGTATGATATCACACTTTGACAATAGCATGTCCAATGATGTTGTCTTTGCTCTATCTTGTTTAAGCAGCCATACTATTGAAGTATCTTGGATATGGTTTCCCTGTGGTTTCTAAGAGATACCAAGTAGGAGATACAACAAATTTACTGGCCCTCTTGCTTTTCCAATCTACCCAGTCCATGTTCCAAAATGAGGCTTGAGCCTTTGGTAGATGATCAGTTGAGGCTGGGCTAATTGGGATGACAGTGCTCCCCATCTATTTAACAAAACAACAAGAAAAATAAAGCAAAAAAGTAACAAACAATAGATCAATATCAGACATTTGGATCATTTGCCTGAGCTGTTTGTTGGTGTACTTTAAGTGACTCTCAAAGCAATATAGGCTATTGTTGTCTTTTTGTCTTTATTTCTCAAAGACTAAGGTAAGGCCTTTTTACTGAAGACATCACTTACTTCAGACCAAACAGTTCAGTAATTTCTGTATCCAGTAATGGCTGGATCTAACCTGAAAACCTCCTTCTGGCAGTCTACCTTTCATAATACCAGAAAGTACTGTGCAAGCTGCCAAAGGAGAGACGCAATCAGTAGTCCTATCCAACCATGATGCCTATAAACTATAGCACGGACCCACAGAGCAAAGCATCTTTAAAGATACAGTGGTGACACTATCGACAGTTGGAATTATGGTCTATACTCCAGTAGGAGGTAATCATTCCTGGTCCTACAAATCCAGCTACCTACCCATGGCTAGTGAGGAAATGGATGTTGGAAGATAATCAACTACTGCTACTTACAAGAATTTTCTTTTTCTTTTGTTTATTTTTTCTTTAATATTTATACTCTTTGACAATTAAATAAATATATATTATATATTACATACATACATTCATAGATATTATATATGTATGTATATATGTATATACTGAATATTCCTTATCCTCTTCTCCATCATTCTGTCCTGTTACCTGCCCTATCTTTATCCAACAGGTACCCTCCTTGTTTTGGAGAATTAACATTGTCTTTCTTTTTCTTTTGATTCAGTGAGTTTAATTATGGTTGTTTCCATCAAAATGTCCCCAAATACGTTAAACATAAATGTAGTATGAATGTGTCTGTGTCTTTTGTTCTGATTTTAAAACTATTTTTAAGAGCCAATATTTTTGATTTTAGCAAGGTTCAAACTGCCAGCTATTTTTTGTGTGTTTGTGTTTGAGGGCTTTGGATTTTGTTTTGTTTTCTTTTGTTTTGTTGATACAACTTCTGAGATTTTTTTTAAAAAAACACCCTCAGGGTAGGTTACAATCATTCCCAACTTTAGTTCCAGAAGCTCTTTGCGCTCTTTGTTTGCCTTCTCAGCACCAAACAAATACTTAGTATACTTAAAAACAGCCATTAAAAACATTCAAAATGGCTGGAGAGATGACTCAGTGGTTAAGAGCACTGACTGATATGCCTGAGGTCCTGAGTTCAATTCCCAGCAACCACATGGTGGCTCACAACCATCTCTAGTGGGATTCAATGTCCTCTTCTGGTGTTCTCACATACATAAAATAAATAAATAAAATTTAAAATATTCAAAACACATACAGTTAAAATAATAAATATTCAGGTTTCATTGCTGACTATATGATCCTCTAAACTGTCGTCTATTTTTACTGCTTTGAAAGCATAAGCCTGGCATGATGGCTTTCATTTGTAATCCTGCCACTTGAGAGGCTGAGTCAGGAATTGCAGAGAGTGTGTGACCAGCTTGTGGTATATAGCAAATTCTAAGCTAGCTACAGACACACAGGGAGAGTCTCACAGCTCCTTTTGTGCAGTTATATTTAGGTCTATCATCTACTGTGACTTAATTATGATAAAAGGTATGAGCTTATATCTAATCATATTCTTTTATATTTCTAGTTGGATATATAATTTATGACATTATATGAAGAAAAGGCTCTTCAGTCTTCAATAAATTATCTTTCTTCTTTTAGAAAACCTCAGGGTTGACTAGCCCAATGACAGATCTATGGTGAGTAAAGGATAAATTGGACGCAAATTAGAAACAATTACAGGGTGCCTACCCGTGTAAAAAAGTCTTTCATTTTTGAGACACCCTGGGACTCAGGTAAGTAGAAGGGAGTGCCAGGAAGTAGAACTTTCCTGTAAAAGACAGCATGTAAATTTTTTCTCCAGCAAACCTGATTTTCCCATATAGACAGTATTGACTGGACAGTCTATCACTGAAACTTACTGTTATTAGGTTCTTTCAATACAAGTTAAATACTTCCATATCATGAAGGTCTGAGCTGGCTAAATACACAAAATTATAAGGCTTAATCTTAGCAAACCAAGATTGAATTCAAGCATCATGAATACTTATTAAGCAGGTGTTATGACCACTAATTCTATCCTTCCTTTGTCATGAAAAAGTCACTTTGTACATTGAGTCATGGCAAAAATATGACACTGTCTAACATACTGTGAAAGGACAGGTTCATAAGATAATTATAAAATGTAAGTGGGGCTCTAGAAGAGTGATAGCATATAATTTTGGATTTGTGACAGTGGGAATAATTACTGTCTAAGTCTGGAGTTCAAAGGAGATTGGTGTGAGAATTATAGTAGAACTCTAAGGATACAAGGACCTAAGAAGGGTTGTAGATCTTCACAGAGGGGCAGTGAACCTGCATAGAACTGACAGTGAGAGAGCTAGGAGTGTAAGCCCTGATTACACTCCAATGTTCGTGCATCCTGAGAGTTTTTCTGTATCCTACCCTCACCAAATGAAAGCCAGAAGAGGAACAAAAAGCTAAATTGATGAATACAAGGATTTTTTTTTTGCTTCGCTCATTAGAGACAAGGGTAGAAGAGTTAGTGAAGGCAAATAGTTCTAAGCTACTTGAAAGTAGTAATTGCCAGCAGCAAACCACTGAACTGAGAATAGGTCCCCTATTGAAGGAATCAGAGAAAGAACTGGAAGAGCTTGAAGGGGCTCGAGACCCCAAAAGTACAACAATGCCAAGCAACCAGAGCTTCCAGGGACTAAGCCACTACCTAAAGACTATACATGGACTGACCCTGGACTCTGACCCCATAGGTAGCAATGAATATCCTAGTAAGAGCACCAGTGGAAGGGGAAGCCCTGGGTCCTGCTAAGACTGAACCCACAGTGAACTAGTCTATGGGGGGAGGGCGGCAATGGGGGGAGGGTTGGGAGGGGAACACCCATAAGGAAGGGGAGGGGGGAGGGGGATGTTTGCCCGGAAACCGGGAAAGGGAATAACACTCGAAATGTATATAAGAAATACTCAAGTTAATAAAAAAAAAAAAAAAAAAAAAGAAAGTAGTAATTTGAGTCCCTGTTGCCATGACCACACTGAAAAGAATTTTGGTAAGCAGAGAAATCTACTGGGACAGTTTTGCAGAGAAGCATGAGAAGTGAGTGCACAGAAAGAACAAAATCTAAAATATAAATCCAGGCAGTGTGGTACATAGGAATGTGTTGCTCAAATGCAGACTGTACAGTGAGACACTATGAGACTTGATTTCCACAGGAGAAAAAAAAAAGGTGTCTGGGGTTTGGGAGACTTTTGTTACCTCTTCCTAGCTGATTCAACACATAACTCTTTTGGGGACAAGAGGCAAACACAGTTGGTGTAAAAGAGTGTTTAAAAATGAATTTACATTATCTGTCTAGGTGCACTAAAATGGATTCACTCATGTGCTACGGAAAGCAGTGAACAGTGTTCTTATACTCTGGGAATCAATATGCGGCAAGAGCGTAAAATGTTCATGGTCTTTGCTTGAAAATAACAAGTTTTATTAGATATTTCACCATATTTATTTTTAATACAATGTATTTAGTGAATAACACTGCTGAAAAAATTAAGTATGAACTTGAGAAAAGAAATATTTAATACTCATTCCGGGCTGTTATAGTGTTTGAGAGGAAAAACAAAAACAGAGCCATAAGCACATATACCTGATTATCCATGACAAACATATCAGAAATCAGATAATGTCAAATAAATAATATTTTTTATTAAAGATGGAAATTTTAAGAGATGTACTATAAGCCACGATCTTTAACTAAATAAAAAGAATAGTTGAGAAAGACACAAATAAACGGGAGTATAAAGTGAACAGTGAAGACGCGTTAGGACAGTGAATCAAGGCATTGCTGAGAGCAGATGTATGCAGTGATGCCTGGAGTAGGGACATGTTGAAGGAAGATTTACCCAATTAGCCAGAGTTAGGGATCAGTAAGACATTTTGCACTCTATCAACAAGCAAAAGACTTGTGATACTGTTCCAGTTTCACAAGAGTTACAGTTAACCTTGGCCAGCCTGAGCTCTGGGGATCCTGGAGAAACATTACATTTAATTAAAAAATGAAGTCCGAGCTGAAAGAAGGCTCAGTGGGTAGGAGTGGTAGCATTGGGAATCGTGAGGACCTGGGTGTAGGTTTGCACATGCCTGTGATTCCAGCTTTTGGAGGAGAGATTCCTGAGGATCACTGGGGCTTTCTGACCACTGTACTAACACTTAATTCCTTGAGAGATCCTGTCCTCTCCTGGAGAAGATGCAGTAATAGAGCAGAACCCCTGATGTCCTCTTCTGACTCCCATTTTCATTGGCAGAAGCAAGAACCAACATACATTCAAGCACACACACACACACACACACACGCGCGCGCGCGCGCGCGCGCACGCACACACATGCACACACACACACACACAGAGGCACTCACGCACACACGCACACATTTCACACACATGAGCAGAAACACATTGCAATAGTGAAGCTGAGGGCTATTGCCAAAAAAATGTAATAAATACTGAAATCCACATTTAGAATTTGTAAGATGATAAAATTTACTGTATTCCTATTAAATCTCTAATGAGAGACTTTATTAATCTTCATGAAAACTAAGGCACCTATTCTCTGAGACTTTAATCCAGAGGAAGCACTGAAATCCGGAAGCATTTTCTTCTAAGTAAAGACTTGGGAGATACAGCCTCTCGTGCACATTCTTGTCACTGTACAGGGTGTGGTCCCTAGGGAAGGATATAGGAATATCAGAGACAAAGATCTGAGTCAATCTGTGTGGTTGTGTGTAGATTACTCAATTTTTCTCAGCTGACTTTATAGTAACCACAATGACAAACACCTGTGGTTGCTGCTGTAAAACATACATAATAGATACATGGATGAGCTGCATGGGCCCTGTCATATGTGCCCTCATTAACTGTTCATGTATGTGTCAGGGCAGAAAGAGTAACTACTAGGATTTAGCCTCCATATGATTTTTTTTCATCATTTGCAATGCACTTATTTATTGAGAAAACTCAACAATTCAGAGCCAGGGAAATTGTGTTAACTTTGTATTTACATTTATCTAGAATAAGAAATCTGAAATACATTCACAGCTACCACATGTTTATATAGTCATTGAAGAATATGGTTGGTTTTTATCATCTATCCCTGGTTTAACTACAGAAAAGAGAAATGATTACCTTCGTTTAATGCTATATTATATATTATATTTAAATAGAAATAAACATAGTTTAATATATTACATAATGTATAGTGTATATGAATATTAAACAATATACATATATAAATATAAAATTATATTTATCTAATATATATGTGAATACTATGATGCTATAAATAAATATAAAAACAAAAAGTGCTTCATGTGGAATCCAAATATAAAAACAAAGTGAAAGAAGTCAGAATTTTATAGAGGTTCACAGTAAAAAGTTCAGGGTTAAAATTTAATTTTAAGGCCTTTCTAATTAAGCACGACAAGTTCAGGGTAGCGAACTGACAGATGCTACCTTCCATGTGTCAGCACAATACAAAAAAGAAAAATATGTTTGCGTTCACATGAATGGCGAAACTTTTAAAGATTTTATAAAGGCTGTCATTTAATCAATATGAAGATGTACATTCTTATTTCTCAGCTACAGCGCATGTCATGGTTATGTATGAAACTAAAATTAAGGAAAATTCCACAAGGTATATTAATTCTGTGCTATCTTTATCCATGTAAAATTATCCCAAAAAATTCTAAAAAGATTTAACCTCATACTGAAATTTTATGTAATATGTAAATTCAGGATCCATTTTTTTGTCATAGAAAACAGGATCTTCTATCACTATTAGTTTTATATATGCAGACCCAACTAAGTTATGATAAGAGCATATTTAAAATAAATGTTCAAAATAAGCAATAAGCAGAATCTTAAGTGAAAAGTTTTGTTTTGTTTTGTTTGTTTGTTTTACCTGTGTGTTAGATACTTTTCTTATTCTTCTAACAAAACTTGACAAAATGTACTTGTTGGAGACAGGATTCGCTTAGGTTTATGACAATGTCTTCATGGTGGCAGGAACATGTGGTAGCGGGAAGTGTACCTCTATCTCTAAAGAGACAGAAATACTGTGCCAAGCTGGATTAAACGTTCTCCCATTTTATTTGCTCAAGGCCCTCAACCCACTGGATAGTATGCCACTTCCACATTCAGGGTGGATTGTTCATCTTGTGTCTTCAAATCAAGCTTCCTTGAGCAGTTTCAAAAGTATGTCTCATTAAAAATCAAAATGCTTCTTAATACAATCAACGTGACACGAAAGATTAATTTTGACAACATGCCTAATGGTTATTTCAGCAAAGAAAGTAACGGGTTTTACTCACAAGATACAATTGAAAGCTGAGGTCACAATTTGAACAAACTAAATGCTAAGAATGCATTACTTTGCATTAAATTTTTCTAATGTCACACAAGATTACTTTTTCTAAGTCAATATTCCCAATGATCAATTTTTAAATTTGTGGTTTAGATTTTGAGAAGACATTGCTAATCAGCCCAGGGATCCTCAAACTTCTAATCTTCCTGATTGTTGGATGACCGACTTTCAGTACTAACTTTTAAACATCTCTCATTTTGTACCTTTAGTGGTTCTGCAATATATAGTCATGAAACATATTGATAATTAAAATTTAAATTAAGAAATTATGATAGTGTCATTTGCCCTACAGAAGCCTTTTAGTTTCATGAGGTGTCATTTTTCAATTGTTGATGTTAGAACCTGAACTACTGGTGATCTGTTCAGGAAATTTTCCCCTCTGTAATACATTCGAGGGTATTTCCCATTTTCTCTTCTTTAGATTCAGTGTATCTGATTTTATGTGGAGGTCCTTGATCCACTTGGACTTGAGCTTTGTACAAGGTGATAAACATAGGTCAATTTGCATTCTTCTACATGCAGACTTCCAGTTAGATCAGCACCATTTGTTGAAGATGCTTTCTTTTTTTCCACGGTGTGTTTTTGGCTTCTTTGCCAAAGATCAAATGTACATAGGTGTGAGGGCTTATTTCTGGTGCTTCAGTTCTATTCCATTGATTAACCTGTCTGTCTCTGACTGATACTAAGTTTTTGTTTGTTTGTGTGTTCTTTTGTTTTGTTTTTTTTATCACTATTGCTCTGTAGTACAGCTTGAGGTCAGGGATGTTTCCCAAGAGAGTTCTTTTATTGTTGAGAATTGTGTTCTCTATGCTGAGATTTTGTTATTCCATATGATGTTGAGAATTGATCTAATACAAAAAATCTGGCAAAAGAATATGAACATTATGGTAACAACATGACAGCTGAATATTCTATTTTGTCTCCTCTATGTCATGTAGAATTATACACTGACATTTTGCAGGGGTACAATTTATATAAAAAGAAAGTGTATTCCTATCAGAAGAATAATATAATTTTATAAGAGACTATAGAAAGCCACCCAAAACTCTCTTAGAATTGATAAATATTGGTAGCAATTAAGGAGGCACTTTATCAATATAGTCAAAACTGAAATCATAGGCCCTAGGGGAGTGCCTATTGCTGTTGTTAGAAATAGGCATACAGTCAAACTGCCTTCTAAATGGATTTATGCTGATCCCAGTTTTGGTTAGATGTTTCTTTTTGTAGTGGATGGGTTAGGGTTTAGTAGAAACACACTGCTGCTGAAAGTGCTAACAACATGTGAATGACTGTGTGTGCTTAGCTGTAAATGGCCCATTGAAAGCAAATCCACACACACACAGGCTCAGGAAACATCACAGAAGAAGAACCATAGAGAATGTGAAAGCAAGATAATGAGGAAAGTGCCATAAAGGCTGGCCTCTGGAGATGACATGGCTATCTTATACATGAAGCCACAAGAGTTGAGGTTCCCTACCTAAGACTTTCCCAAAATCAAAACAGTTTATAATCCCACCAGTTGTTGGAGAAGGTCTTTTCAGGGAGTTGATTGCTACTGGGCTATAAAGAGTAACTTTTATTTAGGGATGGGGTCTCTGGTATCTTTCCTATGCCTTAATCAATATGGGAATCTCTGAAGGAAGTCACTGGTTTAAACAAACAAACAAATTAAAAAACGACATAAAGTTGGGATTGGGGTACAGTAGGTATTTTTCTTTGGAGTGATTTGGAGACTGTAGTAAGAATTTGAGATAATTAAGATACATTGTATACATTTCTAAATATTCAAAATCCTTTTTAGAAATTTCAGGGAAAATATCATCACTGGAAAATGTATAATACAAAGACACTAGTCTTAAGTCATTTGGAAGCTAAGAATGGAATATTTGACCTATAAGTAGACTTAGTTTTCAGTCCTTAAAAAATTAAATGTTTTCAAAATTTGTATTCATCTATAAACCATTATATACATATGAAAAATTAAAAATAAGAATAAAAATATTCCTATAGACATCTGAGAGTTCCTCCAATATAATTAATTACACATACACATAAAAACAGACACACACACACACAGACACACACACACACAAACACACACACACATACACACACAACACACACAGACATACACACACATACCAAACCCACCTTTTTTGCTCTTTTCATTTAAGATTCAACAATGGTTATTTTAAGTAAATAAATTGCTATCCTGCTAGATAAGCCCTTTTAGTACTTAAAAAATTAATATTATGATTACATAACCCTCCCCTCTCCCATTCTTTTACCATAGTCTATGTACCTCTTTCAAACTCATGGCCCTCCTTATCATTAATTGCTAAATATAATTGGCTCAGTTTGTATAATGTTACTTACATATATTTATTCAGGGAAAACCATTTGATTTTAACTAAACAATTGGTGTGCTTTTCCCTGTACTGTCCTAAGTGGACTACCTTTAAATCCTTAGTAGAGGGACTATATGTCTAACTTTTCTTACTATCAATCCTAGGGGGAATAAAATCTATACATCATATATGGTAATAGACATTTTCAGCACAGGGAAATTTTCCACTTTCCTTTATCATATTTTTCATTGAATTATTGTAGTTAACCATGAAACTGTTGATCAGATATCTGAGAAGCTAAATAGCAAGCTACATAAATAAGCTATGAAAACACAGAAAATTCTAATGAGATTTTTGGCTTCCAAACACTTTTATGAACATCATGAATGCCATGGTTTCAGGATACATGCACATAGGTGAAATGTCCCCATGTTGGTTAAACTTTTTTTTTTTAAACAAAGTCTCAATTTTACCAATAAAGACTAAGCAGCCAGTTGGTAAGGTGAAAGCCTGCTAGCCAAGAGAAGCAGAGAAAGCACACAGCTGACCTTCCTCCTCAGCTGACATCCCAAAAGCAGTTCCCTTTCTCACTCCATCTCAAAGAACCACCTTCTAACGCTTGTCTTTCCTTCTACTTCCTGTACTTTTTTCTATACGTCCTCCTGACTTTCCCCTTACTCTAATTTCATGAAAATGCTTTAATCCCTTTGGTGAGAATATAATTATTTCAGGATGAGGAGTTTAAAGGGCAGATGTCACTTAAAATTGTGTAATTAAAAGGTAGAAACTCAATATCTATGCCTAAACATGTTTAATGTCAATGGGAAATGGAATGTACAGTAGACAGTATTATAATGGAAAATATTTATAGCTAAATTTAGAGATAATAGTGCAAGTATGGAAGAACTTTAAAATTGTGGCATTTAAAATTATATCTCACAATTGCTTTCACAATAACTGGTTTGTCAAAACTGTTGGAAAAATGGGAAATCATAATTAAATAAATCTTATATTAATGGCATTTTGATTTTCAACATTCTAGAAATAAAATATTCCTTGAGGCATATTCCTCTAACACAGAAGTACCTATAGAACTGCACATAGAATATTCTTGTCAGGATTTGAGGATATATACTCCTTCATTAAAAGCACCCTTCCATGTATCATAACCATATCTTTCTAAGTAAGTACAATATCTTCATATTTAGGTTTACTCTTTGGAAATAACTAAAGACACATGTTTAACTCTTTCATATATTCTACATAAATTTAATAGTTTTTAGTAGAGGAAATGACTCAAATTCTTTAAGACTTTTTTTAAATCCAAGAGAATTTGTAATGTAAAAATGCTTTAAACACCTATATTTGCATATATATATGCATGTATATATGAATAAATACATAGTTATATATATTCAAAGAAGTGGCTGTATGCATGGCATTAACCTTTTAGGTAAAATGACATTCAACCACTAAATATTAATAGATTACAAAATATAAACACTGAGGCAGTTTACAGACTTTCACATGTAAATTTAGTTAATATTGAAAGTTGCATTATGTTAATAATATCGTCCCTTGCTTTTGTTTCTTTTCAGATCTCGTAGCATTTAATTAAGGATTAACTATTTATTTGTAGTGGCTTTTCAATCTTCTTCAGGAAGCAAAAAACAGAAAAGGGAGAAAAATGAAACCATTTACCTGCCTATTTACCTTCTGCGCCTCTGAAATAGGTACACATGCCAGTTGTCATATTTTTAACAGTTTCAGTTGTATTCTATTGTTTCCTGATGATTCGAATGCTCCATAGTGCTTTTCTTTTCCTATAATGCAACGCTATGTTTCCATATTCTGTACCCAACATGGTGAGGAATATGATATGCCAATCTCTCCTTCATCTGTCCTAAGCCTTCTCAAGCTTTAAGGCATGTCCTCCAGATTTCTCTATGATAAAGGGGTCTTTCATAATTAATGTTCTCTATTCTGAGACACCTTGAAGGCCATTTTCTTCATTGATTTGTTAGCATTTTGTAAAATAATTATGAATTATTTTGTTCATTTCAGATGTTTTTTTCAGTTTCCTATACCTATTCATATTTACTAAGACATAAAATTGTTTCTACATTTACTGGATTCATTTTTTATCTGTTATTTTATCTATCATTTTGTTTCCCTCTAACATACCCCTTATGTTCATTGCATTTTCCTTTCTGTGAATAAAAGTTACTTTTAAGAAACTATGATTTTCTAGAAATTGGTTGAGTAAACATAAATTAAATCATCCTTAAATTAGCATGTGTTCTCTTTTCTCCACTCTTTTTCAATTTTGTTAATTGAATCCATTGAATTAGCAAATTAAGAATTAACACCAGGCTCTGCTCCCAGACCCCGTGGGAGAGAGAACTCACCGCCTGGTCAGGTGGGCACTCCTGAGGCTGCCGAGCGGAAGAGACTACCAACACTGCCCTCCCCTGCCCACATCCCTGGCCCAAGAGGAAACTGTATAAGGCCTCTGGGTTCCCGTGTGGGGAGGGCCCAGGAGCGGCAGGACCGCTGTGCCTGAGACACCGCCAGAACCTGAAGGAAACAGACGGGATAAACAGTTCTCTGCACCCAAATCCCATCGGAGGGAGAGCTAAACCGTCAGAGAGGCAGACACGCCTGGGTAACCAGAAGAGACTGCACTCTGCACACATCTCGGACGCCAGAGGAAAACACCAAATGCCATCTGGAACCCTGGTGCACTGAAGCTCCCGAAAACGGCAGCGCAGATCTTCCTGGTTGCTGCTGCCGCAGAGAGCTCGAGGGCAACACACCTCTAGCGAACTTGAGCCTAGGGACCACAGGTAAGACCAACTTTTCTGCTGCAAGTGACCTGCCTGGTGAACTCAAGACACAGGCCCACAGGAACAGCTGAAGAGCTGTAGAAAGGAAAAACTACATGCCCGAAAGCAGAACACTCTGTCCCCATAACTGGCTGAAAGAAAACAGGAAAACAGGTCTACAGCACTCCTGACACACAGGCTTATAGGACAGTCTAGCCACTGTCAGAAATAGCAGAACAAAGTAACACTAGAGATAATATGATGGCGAGAGGCAAACGCAGGAACCCAAGCAACAGAAACCGAGACTACATGGCACCATTGGAGCCCAATTCTCCCATCAAAACAAACATGGAATATCCAAACACACCAGAAAAGCAAGATCTAGTTTCAAAATCATATTTGATCATGATTCTGGAGGACTTCAAGAAAGACGTGAAGAACTCCCTTAGAGAACAAGGAGAAGCCTACAGAGAGGAATCGCAAAATTCCCTGAAAGAATTCCAGGAAATCATAAATAAACAAGTAGAAGCCCATAGAGAGGAGTCACAAAAATCCCTGAAAGAATTCCAGGAAAACACAATCAAACAGTTGAAGGAATTAAAAATGGAAATAGAAGCAATCAAGAAAGAACACATGGAAACAACCCTGGATATAGAAAACCAAAAGAAGAGACAGGGAGCTGTAGATACGAGCTTCACCAACAGAATACAAGAGATGGAAGAGAGAATCTCAGGAGCAGAAGATTCCATAGAAATCATTGACTCAACTGTCAAAGATAATGTAAAGCGGAAAAAGCTACTGGTCCAAAACATACAGGAAATCCAGGACTCAATGAGAAGATCAAACCTCAGGATAATAGGTATAGAAGAGAGTGAAGACTCCCAGCTCAAGGACCAGTAAATATCTTCAACAAAATCATAGAAGAAAACTCCCCTAACCTAAAAAAAGAGATACCCATAGACATACAAGAAGCCTACAGAACTCCAAATAGATTGGACCAGAAAAGAAACACCTCCCGTCACATAATTGTCAAAACACCAAACGCACAAAATAAAGAATATTAAAAGCAGTAAGGGAAAAAGGTCAAGTAACATATAAAGGCAGAACTATCAGAATCACACCAGACTTTTCGCCAAAAACTATGAAGGCCAGAAGATCCTGGACTGATGTCATACAGACACTAAGAGAACACAAATGCCAGCCCAGGTTACTGTATCCTGCAAAACTCTCAATTAACATAGATGGAGAATCCAAGATATTCCATGACAAAACCAAATTTACACAATATCTTTCTACAAATCAGGCACTATAAAGGACAATAAATGGTAAAGCCCAACATAAGGAGGCAAGCTATACCCTAGAAGAAGCAAGAAACTAATCGTCTTGGCAACAAAACAAAGAGAAGAAAAGCACATAAACATAACCTCACATCCAAATATGAATATAACAGGAAGCAATAACCACTATTTCTTAATATCTCTCAACATCAATGGCCTCAACTACCCAATAAAAAGACATAGATTAACAAACTGGATACGCAACGAGGACCCTGAATTCTGCTGCCTACAGGAAACACACCTCAGAGAAAAAGACAGACACTACCTCAGAGTGAAAGGCTGGAAAACAACTTTCCAAGCAAATGGTCGAAGAAGCAAGCTGGAGTAGCCATTCTAATATCAAATAAAATCAATTTTCAACTAAAAGTCATCAAAAAAGGTAAGGAAGGAAACTTCATATTCATCAAAGGAAAAATCCACCAAGATGAACTCTCAATCCTAAATATCTGTGCCCCAAATACAAGGGCACCTACATACGTAAAAGAAACCTTACTAAAGCTCAAAACACGCATTGCACCTCACACAATAATAGTAGGAGATTTCAACACCCCACTCTCATCAATGGACAGATCATGGAAACAGAAATTAAACAGAGACGTAGACAGACTAAGAGAAGTCATGAGCCAAATGGATTTAACAGATATTTATAGAACATTCTATCCTAAAGCAAAAGGATATACCTTCTTCTCAGCTCCTCATGGTACTTTCTCCAAAATAGACCATATAATTGGTCAAAAAACGGGCCTTAACAGGTACAGAAAGACAGAAATAATACCATGCGTTCTATCAGACGACCACAGCCTAAAACTGGGCTTCAATAACAATAAGGGAAGAATGCCCACATATACGTGGTAATTGAACAATGCTCTACTCAATGATAACGTGGTCAAGGAAGAAATAAAGAAAGAAATTAAAGACTTTTTAGAATGTAATGAAAATGAAGGTACAACATACCCAAACTTATGGGACACAATGAAAGCTGTGCTAAGAGGAAAACTCATAGCTCTGAGTGCCTGCAGAAAGAAACAGGAAAGAGTATATGTCACCAGCTTGACAGCACACCTAAAAGCTCTAGAACAAAAAGAAGCAAATACAACCAGGAGAAGTAGAAGGCAGGAAATAATCAAACTCAGAGCTGAAATCAACCAAGTAGAAACAAAAAGGACCATAGAAAGAATCAACAGAACCAAAAGTTGGTTCTTTGAGAAAATGAACAAGATAGATAAACCCTTAGGCAGACTAACGAGAGGACACAGAGAGTGTGTCCAAGTTAACAAAATCAGAAATGAAAAGGGAGACATAACTACAGATTCAGAGGAAATTCAAAAAAACATCAGATCTTACTATAAAAGCCTATATTCAACAAAACTTGAAAATCTACAGGAAATGGACAATTTCCTAGACAGATACCAGGTACCAAAGTTAAATCAGGAACAGATAAACCAGTTAAACAACCTCATAACTCCTAAGGAAATAGAAGCAGTCATTAAAGGTCTCCCAACCAAAAAGAGCCCAGGTACAGACGGGTTTAGTGCAGAATTCTATCAGACCTTCATAGAAGACCTCATATCAATATTATCCAAACTATTCCACAAAATTGAAACAGATGGAGGACTACCGAATTCCTTCTATGAAGCCAAAATTACTCTTATACCTAAACCACACAAAGACACAACAAAGAAAGAGAACTTCAGACCAATTTCCCTTATGAATATCGACGCAAAAATACTCATCAAAATTCTGGCAAACCGAATCCAAGAGCACATCAAAACAATCATACACCATGATAAAGTAGGCTTCATCCCAGGCATGCAGGGATGGTTTAATATACAGAAAACCATCAACGTGTTCCATTATATAAACAAGCTGAAAGAACAAAACCACATGATCATTTCATTAGATGCTGAGAAAGCATTTGACAAAATTCAACACCCCTTCATGATAAAAGTCCTGGAAAGAATAGGAATTCAAGGCCCATACCTAAACATAGTAAAAGCCATATACAGCAAACCAGTTGCTAACATAAAATAAATGGAGAGAAACTTGAAGCAATCCCACTAAAATCAGGGACTAGACAAGGCTGCCCACTCTCTCCCTACTTATTCAATATAGTTCTTGAAGTTCTAGCCAGAGCAATCAGGCAACAAAAGGAGTTCAAGGGGATACAGATCGGAAAAGAAGTCAAAATATCACTATTTGCAGATGATATGATAGTATATTTAAGTGATCCCAAAAGTTCCACCAGAGAACTAGTAAAGCTGATAAACAACTTCAGCAAAGTGGCAGGGTATAAAATTAACTCAAATAAATCAGTAGCCTTCCTCTACACAAAAGAGAAACAAGCCAAGAAAGAAATTAGGTAAATGACACCCTTCATAATAGACTCAAATAATATAAAGTACATCGGTGTGACTTTAACCAAGCAAGTAAAAGATTTGTACAATAAGAACTTCAAGACACTGAAGAAAGAAATTGAAGAAGACCTAAGAAGATGGAAAGATCTCCCATGCTCATGGATTGGCAGGATTAATATAGTAAAAATGGCCATTTTACCAAAAGCGATCTACAGATTCAATGCAATCCCCATCAAAACACCAATCCAATTTTTCAAAGAGTTAGAACAATTTGCAAATTCATCTGGAATAACAAAAAACCCAGAATAGCTAAAACTATCCTCAACAATAAAAGGACTCCAGGGAGAATCACTATCCCTGAACTCAAGCAGTATTACAGAGCAATAGTGATAAAAACTGCATGGTATTGGTACAGAGACAGACAGATAGACCAATGGAATAGAATTGAAGACCCAGAAATGAACCCACACACCTATGGTCACTTGATTCTTGACAAAGGAGCCAAAACCATCAAATGGACAAAAGATAGCATTTTCAGCAAATGGTGCTGGTTCAACTGGAGGGCAACATGTAGAAGAATGCAGATCGATCCATGCTTATCACCCTGTACAAAGCTTAAGTCCAAGTGGATCAAGGACCTCTACATCAAACCAGACACACTCAAACTAGTAGAAGAAAAACTAGGGAAGCATCTGGAACACATGGGCACTGGAAAAAAATTCCTGATCAAAACACCAATGGCTTATGCTCTAAGATCAAGAATCGAGAAATGGGATCTCATAAAACTGCAAAGCTCCTGTAAGGCAAAGGACACAGTGGTTAGGACAAAATGGCAACCAACAGATTGGGAAAAGATCTTTATCAATCCTACAACAGATAGAGGCCTTATATCCAAAATATACAAAGAACTCAAGAAGATAGACCGCAGGGAGACAAATAACCCTATTAAAAAATGGGGTTCAGAGCTAAACAAAGAATTCACAGCTGAGGAATGCCGAATGGCTAAGAAACACCTAAAGAAATGTTCAACATCTTTAGTCATAAGGGAAATGCAAATCAAAACAACCCTGAGATTTCACCTCACACCAGTGAGAATGGCTAAGATCAAAAACTCAGGTGACAGCAGATGCTGGCGAGGATGCGGAGAAAGAAGAACACTCCTCCATTGTTGGTGGGGTTGCAGACTGGTACAACCATTCTGGAAATCAGTCTGGAGGTTCCTCAGAAAATTGGACATTGAACTGCCTGAGGATCCAGCTATACCTCTCTTGGGCATATACCCAAAAAATGCCCCAACATATAAAAAAGACACGTGCTCCACTATGTTCATCGCAGCCTTGTTTATAATAGCCAGAAGCTGGAAAGAACCCAGATGCCCTTCAACAGAGGAATGGATACAGAAAATGTGGTACATCTACACAATGGAATATTACTCAGCTATCAAAAACAATGACTTTATGAAATTCGTGGGCAAATGGTCGGAACTGGAAAATATCCTGAGTGAGCTAACCCAATCACAGAAAGACATACATGGTATGCACTTGTTGATAAGTGGCTATTAGCCCAAATGCTTGAATTACCCTAGATGCCTAGAACAAATGAAACTCAAGACAGATGATCAAAATGTGAATGCTTCACTCCTTCTTTAAAAGGGGAACAAGAATACCCTTGGCAGGGAAGAGAGAGGCAAAGATTAAAACAGAGACTGAAGGAACACCCATTCAGAGCCTGCCCCACATGTGACCCATACATATACAGCCACCCAATTAGACAAGATGGATGAAGCAAAGAAGTGCAGACTGACAGGAGCCAGATGTAGATCTCTCCTGAGAGACACAGCCAGAATACAGCAAATACAGAGGCGAATGCCAGCAGCGAACCACTGAACTGAGAATAGGACCCCCGTTGAAGGAATCAGAGAAAAAACTGGAAGAGCTTGAAGGGGCTCGAGACCCTATATGTACAACAATGCCAAGCAACCAGAGCTTCCAGGGACTAAGCCACTACCTAAAGACTATACATGGACTGACCCTGGACTCTGACCCCATAGGTAGCAATGAATATCCTAGAAAGGGCACCAGTGAAGGGGAAGCCCTGGGTCCTGCTAAGACTGAACCCCCAGTGAACTAGACTATGGGGGGAGGGCGGCAATGGGGGGAGGGTTGGGAGGGGAACACCCATAAGGAAGGGGAGGGGGGAGGGGGATGTTTGTCCGGAAACCGGGAAAGGGAATAACACTCGAAATGTATATAAGAAATTCTCAAGTTAATAAAAAAAAAAAAAGAATTAACACCCAGCTAATTCTTATAGGAACACACATATAATGGACATTTTCACCCTATTGGTAAAGATACTATTAGATATTTTTACAAATATATATATATATGTATATATATAATTACAGAAGTATATATATATAATTTAATTAAATCTTCCTTAGTTTCTTCCTATGATTATGTAATAAATTCTTCTCTTATGGTGATTAATTTCTCACTGTTTAACATTTGTCTTTTTTCCTGACACAAAACCCTTAAAATGTGATTTTGTTCATTGTCATACATAACAGTTCTTCAGTGAATAAAATATTTAATAATTATAGTTTTTCTTTAAAGTGCTGACAGGGAATTTAATGTTTTTACTGTTTGAGTTATTTTTTAAGAAAAGTTTAGATTTAGCGTAATTTCAGTTCACTGTTTAGAAGAATGCCTTTTCCTTAAGTTTATTTCCGTCCCTCATCAAATCTCAGAAATAAATTTGTTTATTGTCTGGTTTTGACATAAGGAGAAGAAAGAGGACGGAATGTTTTAACTGGAGAGAAAGTTTCTTACAATTTTACTGAGATTGTAACTATTTCAACTTATTTTTTGCATGATACAAATGGCTGTGCTTCCATTATTAATCCCAATTATATATTTCTATGTTGTCAGCGCATATTGAGTTTCTATCATATATTATATTTGTTATACTAATAATGCTAGATCTTAGCATTGTCTTTTATATTATAAAGTATTTTCTTTATTTTTTATGAAAAACTTTGACCATTTGTACCCCTGATAATACATAACGAGGGATCCTATAATATTTTAAATGTATATGTTTTCATTGATTTCTCTTTTGCACTAAAGTTTGGCTTGCTCTTACATTTTCTATGCCTTGTATTGCTCTGAATAAAAATTACAAGTTCTTCTTGTGGTGGTGTCCCATGCAGTCATGTGGGATTGCTTTGATATATCCAAACGACCTTCTTTTCTCCTTCAACTACTTCACCTCTCCTCAAGAGTGTCCCACAGGCTCTGCATTTTTATCTCTCCTTGATTTTGGCGATATTTGTGCATAATTTTTCTCTGCTCCATGGTGCCTATTCTCTGGAGACTTTTTTCTACAATGTTTGAATAATAGATCAATCTTTGGAATAAGTGAGATTATTCAATTGTATGTGCTACCTAAGTAACACACATATTCAATACAATCCTACAAATGTCCCAAAGATATTCTTTACAGAAATAGAAAGCAAATATTCCTAAAATATAGACAGAGCCACAAAAATCCAAACGACTGCGATATTTTTAAAAGAATAGTTAACATTAATGCATTACACTTCCTATCTTCTAAATACATAGCAAAGTTATAATAATCAAAATATTATTTTAATACATAAAGTGAAATACAGAACAAAAAAACTGAACAGTACAGAAATTAATCCAAGCATTTATGCTCAACTAGTTTTCAGTAAAGAACACATGATAAGAAAAATCTCTTTAACATTTTATTAAATTGAGGAAAGTGAATAACCACATATCAAAGAAAGATATTGGAGACATCTCACACAGTCTAGAAAAGACATTCAAAATTTATTAAAAGCATAAAGACAAATACTATAAATCCATAGGTAGAAAATACAAAAAAAAAAAACCTTTCTTGACATTGATCTGGTATTCTTAAGTACATCACAAAAATATTTGTAATAAACATATTAAATGATATTGGATTATATTTTACATGTTTCAACAGCAAAGGAAACTATGAAGCAAGTAGAAACCAAACAGTTAGTTTAAAGCATTTGCAACCTATCTATCTTATGTGCGATTAATACTTCAGTATCTAAATAACGAATGCAGTGATTAAACATGCTTGGCCCTATAAGTGGCACTATTTGGAGATGTGGCCTTGGTGGATGAAGTGGGCCACTATGATTGTGGGATTTAAGACTCTCATCCTAATGCTTTGAAGCCAGTCTTCTCCTGTTTGCCTTCAGAACAAAACATGGATCCCTCAGCTCCTTCTACACTGGGCCCATCTGGACTATGCCTTGCTTCTGCCTTAGTTTTAATGAACTGCATTTCTAAACCTATAAACCACCCCCAATTAAACATTGTCCTTACAACAGGACAAGGTCAAGGTGTCTGTTCACAGCAGTAAAACCCTAACGAGACACTTCTGCATCACAATTTCAAAAACAACTCCACTGTAAACTGCTCAAAGATCTGGTTATGTGTTTCTGAAAATAAGACACAGAAATTTCCATTAACTATATAAAACTTGCCTCAATATCACCAACCACTAAGGAAACACAAATGAAGCACAGGGGTACCACTCACACATCTGGGAATGACTATCAGATCAAATGTCTTATGCTAGAAAGACAAGCCAGACACAGAGCCAAAAAGGACTCATATATGTGTATATATATATATATATGAAACCTAAAGCCGTCAAATTTATTTAAATAGGGACTAGACAGGCTCTTGTCAGTGACTAGAGGATACCATAGTGAAAAGTTGAGCAAGAGCTGAAGACATCTGGAGACTTCAATTACATTGAGGTGAATAGAAAATAATAATACTTGAAGGGGCTTGAGACCCCATATGAACAACAATGCCAAGCAACCAGAGCTTCCAGGGACTAAGCCACTACCTAAAGACTATACATGGACTGACCCTGGACTCTGACCTCATAGGTAGCAATGAATATCCTAGTAAGAGCACCAGTGGAAGGGGAAGCCCTGGGTCCTGCTAAGACTGAACCCCCAGTGAACTAGTCTATGGGGGGAGGGCGGCAATGGGGGGAGGGTTGGGAGGGGAACACCCATAAGGAAGGGGAGGGGGGAGGGGGGTGTTTGCCCGGAAACCGGGAAAGGGAATAACACTCGAAATGTATATAAGAAATACTCAAGTTAATAAAAAAAAAGAAAAAGAAAAAAAAAAGAAATACTCAAGTTAAAAAAAAGAAAATAATAATACTGTATTTTTAAACTTGATATTTTCCTAAACTGTAGAACTAAAGTATTTTCATCACACGGTGTATGGGAATAAAAATAGGAGAAAGATAAAAATGAAAGAGGAAAATATGAAGGAGTGACTGTTGAAGAAAATGTCCATTCAGATAGCAATATCTATGTAAAATGCGTCTCTGTAAAAGACATAGGACTAATGTTTCTTTCAGAGTGGTCCCTGGAGGCGTCTCCCACCCTGTGATGCTATACCATCATTGATATTGGCTCTTCCTACACAGAAACTGATTTCCTCCTCTTATCTTTTAAATAATTCTTTCCAAGATCTTATAACTGTCCTTGGGTATACTGTCTCTCTGATTTATAATTTAATTAGCTCCTTTTCCTCTTCAGTCTAGGAAACTGCAGGGCCATTTCCCACACTCATGCCTCCTAGTAAGTTTTAAATCATTCTTTCTTCCAGGAGGTCAAAGGGACTGTTTCACTTGTGTTATCTCATAGGAGCTTTAGCCCAAACTAACTTTTTATCGAACGTGATTATTCTTTTCCAAAAGAAAACCTTCAGCAATCATACTCTACTGTGACAACTCAAGGAATTCCAAGACTTTTTTCAGTAAGAAGAGAGTGCTGAGAACAAACTTTCCAGACTATCTTTATTTGGCATGTACACTAAAAAGCAAATGAAGTAAAGTTTTTACTGCACAGTCATGATAGAGGACCTCAGTTCCGGTTCCATCCCATGTATAAACAGAACGTAGCAGGAAACAGAATGTACAGTATGTGCACAGAGTTGAAAATGCAGAGACATGTGGGTCACATGACCCATGGAAAAACTTCAGGTACAGAAGAAGGAGAACCTCTCAGGGAAAAAAGGAGGGTTAGAGATAGTGAGGAAGAAATACACACACACACACACACACACACACACACACACACAAACACACACATGTGTACATGCACACACTCTTGAAACAAAAATCTCTGGGACACAAAATTGAAATTGTGACACAATTTTTATCTTTCTGATATTAATTATATACAGATAACATGAGACAATTTAGTAGCATCAGCCATGCCAATTAAAGCACATTGAGCATCAGTGGTTTATCTGAGAACTTACTCTGTACTTATCTACAGACTAATCATAGACCTGCAAGCATTTCTTATATTTGGATATGTGTGAGGAGACCAATGTGCTTTCAGGCAATAGAATTTCAATTTTATTCTATTTTAGATTACTTTGATTCCAAGCTTTAACTAATTCTCTAAAACAAGGCAATTTGAATACCTGTCACTAAATTTCCTTTAGTCAAAGTTGCTGCTATCACCCATAATACATCTAAGAAATAAGAAGGTGGGAGGATGATATTGGAAATATAAGGATACACGCAATCTGACACAGTAAGTTAGTAAACGGAAACTCTTTAGGAAAAGCAGATTCCTCTGCTTAAGTACAGAAGAGGAAAGAAGGTGAGTAAAATAATAAGGATTCCTGGAAGAGTTATGAAGAATCGCATTATTAACTATTTTCCAAAATCCACCTTGAATACACATAATGTCAGATATATTGTAATTATATATATGTATATGTATATATACAATCATTATATATATCTGAGTCTTTGTCATCTAGATAGATGATGCTTCCTCCACCGTCATGGTACCAAAAGGTGTCAGGTCAGTTTCCAAAGAAGGAAGGCAATCAAAGTTCGTAGACATCTATAACTTATAAATCATATCAACTGGCAAGTTGACACAATAACTGCTGAGGTACAAAATGATATGCACATCTTAGCAGTAGGCGAAAGCTCTCTAATTGGACACAAGACTCACTCAGCAAGAGGGAAACAATGACGGGTACTGAAAACATGACTAACTACTCAGGGCTAATGAGGTCATGGTTATTAAAAGAGAACATGCAACTACTAATTTACTAAACCATCATAATTTCTAACAACAATCTATAAATATGTATAATTATGGCCACATAAAATTGTCATATTCACCCCTTACCAAGGAAACATCTTTTGAAACAGATGAAAACCATAAAGAAAACTATAACCAATCATAATACAGAGTTGTGGAGCTCAGTCCCAAAGCAAATATCTACAGAACATTCCCAAACCTAAGGCTCATGGAATATTATTGAAGAGGGGCTAAACAAATTGTTTAAAGGACTAGAGTGTCATGGAATTTGTTGTGAGATTGTCTTGTATTATATCAGAAGCTATACCCATGAAATTTAACCAATGTGACTATTCAGATGTGAGTTAAATAAGGATATAAAGATAACACTGAGGCAAAGTTGACAGAGAAAAGTACAGGAGGCTCCAGGCCTACACAAAGAAACACAGGCCACAAAGGAAAGCTAAGAACAGAAGAGGCTTTCCTTAGGGAAAAACATACCAATTGGTTGCCCAGTATTAAGCAGTCTGCCCTGAAAACATGCAGAGAACATTTACAGACTTAATAGATTTTATTTTAGAAAATATATGTGTAAACAAATACATGTATGCATGCAAATAACAATGGGTAAAACAATGAAAAGTAAAAACCACGGGTTTCTATGAGAATGGGGAGAGATGTGTGGTATTGTTTGGAAGGAGGAAAAGAAATGGATAAATATTGTAATTAAATTTTGATCCTGAAAAAAAAAAGAAGGTGGAGAGGAGAAAGTTGGAGGACCAAAAGAAACAAGGAGGAAGAGGAAGGAGAAAAAAGAAAGAGGGAGGGGAGGAAGGGATGGAGAAAGGAAGGAAAGAAGGAAAGAAGGAAGAAAGGGAGGGATGGAGGGAAGGAGGGAAGGAGGGAGGGAGGGAGGGAAGGAAATGCTAATGTTCATATGACCAAATCTGTTATATGTTAGTATGGCACATGTTTGGGATTAAGCTGATCTGTGGTGGTGATGGTTGCCATTGTTTGGAGGGTGGGTTAGTTGTGGTTTTTTGTTTGTTTGTTTTTGTTTTTAATCATTCCTTGTTATTGATTATTGTGAATTACAGACAGGTCATAGTATCCACCCAGTTGACTTTGAATTCACTCTTCTTTTTCCTCTGCAGATAATGCTGGCATTATAGGCATACACCATATGTGTCAGATTCAAGATTTTTTTCCTGATTTACATATTTCTTAATTGAAAATGGATAAGTAATCAACATGAATCACAATACATAGTATAATCTCTTTGTGACCATTTCATTAATTATTTTAGCAAAGAAGTTTTCTGTAGTAAATCCTAGGAATATAGATACTGTACAGTCTTATTCCTTAAACTGTCATAGGCTTGTGATATACATTTGGCACGAAAATGGAGCAGGAGAAATGGTGTGCCAATTCACAGGCCTCAAAAAGTTCTTCATAATTCAGGTTTTTGTATTGAAATTTTGAAATTACTGTGAATTTGCCCAACTAAGTATTTTGGAGAAAGAAAGTCATTATCTAGAGCCATCTCCACCCAGCTGAGCTCCAAAATGGCAGAGTCAACTCTTAACTAATCCACAGTTGATTGCAGCCCACAGGATACAAGGCAAGATTTAAAGACAAATCTAACTGAATTTAGACTCAATGGTATTTTCTACAGCTATAATGAAGAGTCGTTCTATGCCACTGAGAGTCTATTCGTGTCCAGCAATTGTATATAAACTAAGTCACTGCTAAACTGCTCAATCATGTCTTCAGCCCCGTGTCCTAAATGACAAATAGTTACTAAATTACCTGAAGAGTGAAACGGGCAAAGAATAGCATGTTTAAAGCTGCAAATGCCATATCCCTTTTCTCTTGAGTGGATATGCTATTTATTATATCAATTCTGACTCATGGCAGAGCATGAGCAAAGTGTATGAGGGAATCTGCAGAAAACATGTACTTTTCATGGCTATTACTGCCATTTGGTATGGCTACCAACTCCCTCACGAATACATCTTTCTGTGTTATCCATGAATATTTAGCAATAACACTTAAGCAATGTCCCATGAGTCTTGGACACCATTATAATTTATTCTAGGCTACATCATCATTAAAATAAACTACGTCTTTTATGATTTTATTTTTAAGTATTTCAATTTTGTATGTTTCAGTATTGAAGACTGGAACAAACTGTTTACTTAAGAAGAACAATTGTAATGAGTACATAATAAAGGTACATGTATACCATGAAGTATACAATGAACCTAAATATGACAATGCCTCCACATTTGCAACTTGATTTTATTATTCTATTTTATACAATATATCCTGAATATTGTATAAATATATTCCCCTCCCTCAACTCCTCTCAATTGCTCACCCATATCCCCTCTTAAATATAAACTGTCTTGTGAAGTGACAGCAGTTAGTGTAGGCTCAGAGAAATATACAATGAAATAAATATTGAAAATTGGTCCTAGCAGGATTATAAAATAATTGAGCTGAATGGTTTTGACTTTGTTGTCACTAATCATAAGAAATAACACTTCAAACTATTTCCTTAAATTTATTTTAAAGATATTCCTCTGTCATCTTGAGTTTCAAATAATATACGAGTAACAACTCCCAAACACAGTCTCCTTTTGTTTATACTAACTGTCCACAAGTTACAAATGAATGTAGAAACACAAGTAATAATAGGGAGTTCTCATGTCAAATCCACTTGAAATGCAAACAGGAAAAACATAAACAGACTCCATGCCATGTAACAAATTAATCCCAAAGGGTTTCTTGGTGTTTAAACCAGTTTCTGGTGAAAGTGGAGATGTGGGATTTTGCCATTCCATAGATAAACAATGAATGTTGATTAATAAAGATTAAATTATAGTTTTAACAATAACTGTTCACATAGGCATAGTATGTAATACAGCAATAAGGGAAAACCAAATATCTTATACCAAGCAAGATGATAAAGGTTTAAGCACATCACTCCATTTGCAGTTTTAAAAATAATATATTCATTTTCAGTGTTAGTAGTTTTCTGTTACACATTGCATTCTGTAACAAGCATGTGAGGCAGTTACTCAGAAAGGAGAAAAGGATTATTTTGCTCTCAGTGTGGAGGGTTCATCCTAGAACTACTTGGTCTGGAGTGAGGTATACATCATGGTAGGATCACATGATGGAGCTAAGCACATACATCAATAAACACATCAAGGGAGACCGCACATCACCTCAGTGTACAGAAGCCATTAGAGAGTTGTCCATTGAAATAAATAATGAGAAACAAAAGGGAAACATTGACAGACAATAATTTATATTTTTTTCTCTTCTGGCACCACAGTTGTTTCTTTATAATAGAAAATACGTTTTCCATATCAGAGTTGTGAGGTAGGAAATTGATAAAGGAAAGCATTAAGGAGGGAATGTGGGTGGAGTTTGAAAGAGAAGAATGAAAATTCATCCCAGGAGGAAGTGGAATATTGGTTCACATCTAACATTATTTCTAAATGCCCTGGGAAGTCGAGGGCCTCTGTTGTTTCAGATGCTTCTCATGAAGCTATCACTGTCTGGGGATGACGGCACTAAGCCAGGAAAGCAGGAGCAAGAAGAATGAGCTGTTAATGCGACCAGCTTCAGCAGTGTAGTGCTTATTAAAAGTTTTGTCATTTCAAAATTCCAGGATATTTTCAGGTTTCCCTGCCTCCTGCATGCATTCTTAACCTTTGTGTTGATTTCTTAAGCTGAATAATTTAGTACAGTCTGTATTACTGTTAATATACACAGGCTATGCTGAAACACAGAAGCACACAATTATGCCTTTATAAAATATAAGATATATATTCTTATTAATTCTTTGAGAATTTCATACAAGTATGTACAGTACTTTGATCATAGTCATTCCCTCTATTCTCCCATAACTATTCCCAGATTCATTCCTACTTCCTTCCTTCTCCCAACTTCTTGTTTTTAATGACACATCTACACTGGAGTTCAACTGACACACTGAGTTCTTCATCCATGCAGGAAATGGATTTTTTTCCTCAGCCACAAACTCTCAGTACCTCTTCAGGTAGGAGTGGAGGTCGCCACACCCTCACACTCCTCCCTACTCCCAGTTCTGTGCTGGAATGCTTCCTGGCTTGTTAACTTGCAAGTATTATGCAGGCAGTCTCAGCTGCCATGAAATTGGAATGCTTTGTCCTGTGAAGTTGGATTTGTATATTTGCCTTGTGAAATAAACTACTCTTATGTATATGTGCATTAACATATTCTGTATTGGAGTTCAATAATATTCCCTTTTGAATAGATCAATCATAAGTAGCAGTTAAAACATTGTATTGAATGTCCTATATAACTTAGTAGACTTAAACATCTATTTCCACTTTACAAAGAGGGTGTCAAGGGCTTCCAGATGATAAAATAACTTACAATAGATTTTTAAAAATAGGTGGTGATTTTATTCTGACCCTAGAATACACACTTTTAACAGTTATCATAAGGCATATATTATTCAAATGATGGTTTATTATTTGATATTGGCAGATATAAGTATTTGGAAATCAGCAATGCCTAGCACCATATAATGAACCCAAAGATTTGAGTAGGGGTAAATATTATCTATCATGAAGATATACCCAGAGCTTACTTCCTTTCACTCAATGTTTACCTAGTAAAAGTCAGTGCTGTATATTTTAATTATACTCTAACATAACATTTAGAAAGCTAATATTGTAAAACTGGGATTTCAGGAAAAAGAATTAATATAGTGGCTTCATATTGTAGATAAGAATGAAAATTTTCAATACAATTGTCATCACCATTAATTCATCATATGAATTTTAAATAAAAACAATAAAAATACAAAAGACAGTTGTTCATAATTAATAAATAAATAAAGTCATTGCAGTAATAAAGATCAAACAAGGCAAACTGCAGACAAAGGAACGTTATTAATGCGAAATTAAGTTCTAAATGTTAAAGACATTTTGAGGGTAGAAATTTCAAATAGCTGATAATTTAAATTAAATTAAAGCAAGCACGAGGCAATAAAACATTGAATTAATTGGGTCAAGGTCATGAATCCTTTATAGAAAACCACTTTTCAGTTGAAGTTTAAGATTTAGAGGAATTTTTGCAATTTTAACATAGTAGATTCTTTATTTCTCATAAATGTGGTGAAGTAATTTCTTCACATCTGACTTTATTTTTTGGTTCATTACAGAACTACGGTAAAATTGTTCACCTATTTTTATATGGTTTCTAGATTTACATATTCTCATAAGTTACATGAGCAGTAAGTACATCTCAATTCAATTCAATATAAATGTGAACACTTATTTCCTATCAGGGAGTGTACAAATGTGGTTAGAGTCACTTAATTTTATTAACCTCTCAATTTTAAAAAGATAGTTATCAGGTCTTTATTCTTACATCAGATTTTCTTCTTAACTTACATTGTATTAAAGGGAAATTATAATATCTCAAAACGACACTTACTCTCATTTTAAGGCAACAGAAAAAATAAAATAGATAATATTGTTAGCTATACAAGGACCTATGGGTAAGTCTCTATGCACCACTGTAAAATTTATTGTGAGGAAAGATTCCATTTTTCCCCCCAGAAAACGTGTGTGTGTGTGTGTGTGTGTGTCTGTATCTGTGTCTGTGTGTCTTTGTCTCTCTTTCTGTGTGTGTGTGTCTGTGTCTCTGTGTCTGTGTGTCTGTGTCTCTGTGTGTGTGTGTGTGTGTGTGTGTCTGTATCTGTGTCTGTGTCTGTGTGTCTTTGTCTCTCTTTCTGTGTGTGTGTGTCTGTGTCTCTGTGTCTATGTGTCTGTGTCTCTGTGTGTGTGTGTGTGTTTGCACTCAATGTTTATTTAAAACATATTACTATAATTTAAGAACAAATCTATAAATGGCTAAGTGCTATTTTTATTTCCTCAGATGAAAGAATGAGATGCGAGCCATACCCAAGCTATGTGAATACACAGCTCAGACTAAGCCCAGAGCATTTCTTTCTCTGTTCTAACTATTCCTGGGCCTAGGTCTGGAAACTTTTAGTCTCTCTCTGTACAATCTAATCTTTGGCAAGCCCAGACCCTGGAAGCTTTAGTTTCCAGCCTCTGTGTGCTAACCTAGGCCTAGAATGTTTTCAGCTTCTGAGACTTACTACTGAATAAGTTCACCCTTTTTAGTTCTTTCTGAACTCTGGCTTGATTGTTCAACTCAGTTGTTCTGGCTTGAAATCCCTCTCCAGGAACTGCCTCACTGACTGAACGAACTCAGCAGAACTCAAGGGCACTTAAGTGAACTGCACCAAACTGAACTGACTCTTTTTTCCCCCTGCATTGCTCTCGCTGTCTCTTTGTCTGTCTGACTCCTAACTCTTCTCTCTCTCCCTCCCTCCCTCCCTCCCTCCCTCCCTCCCTCCCTCTCTATCCCTCCATCCCTCTCTCTCTCTCTCTCTCTCTCTCTCTCTCTCCTCCCTCTCTCTCTCTCCCTCCCTCCCTCTCTCCCTCCCTCCCTCTCTATCTCTCCCTCCCTCACTCTCTCTCTCTCTCTCTCTCTCTCTCCTCCCTCCCTCTCTCTCTCTCTCTCTCTCTCTCTCTCTCTCTCTCTCTCTCTCTCTCTCCCGTGTGTGTGTGTGTGTGTGTGTGTGTGTGTGTGTGTGTGTGTATGTGTATGTTGTTATTGCTGTTCTCTTCTCTGTCTCTTCTTATGAGAGTTGGGCATATCCTATCTTTGACTTGTTTAGTCACATCATTCTCTGATTCCTTTCTTATTCTGCCACTCACTATCAAATATGGCTACTTCCTTTTACAAAGTTTACCTTCATTATTTGGGATTAAAGGTGTGGCCTAAGGGTGTATCTGTATTCCAGCCAGGGCAAGCCTACATTCCTACTGGATCCTGTAGACTTACATGCCCTTTGATTTTATCTGGTGCTTGAACAGCCATGTTGCTGGGTTCCAAGTCCTCTACAGTAGTCATTAGAATTTCCTTTTCAGACTAATTTAATCATGGGAAAATTGAAGTGGCAGAGAATTTGTTAGTTTTTTATATTATATAAAGATAGTGACATTAAAATTTCTGCTGAAGCCCTCTATCATCATCATGAGATATAATTTTAAATCAAAAAAACTTGCTTTTTCCAGTGTGATGGGGTATCAAATACTTGCTATAGTGGGAGAACTGGGTTCTGAAGAAGCCAAGTAGCCTGGGTTTCTGTTGTTTATGTTCTTGCACTTGCCTCTCGCCATCTGGTTATCTCTAGTGTTACCTGCCCTTGCTGTCTCTGACTGCAGCCTGTCCCTTCTGTGATCCTGGATGTGTTAGAACTCCTCAGAGTCCAGCTGTCTCTGTGATCCTATGATTCTGTAATCCTGTAATCCTGAGATTCTGATTGTGTCCGATCTCCTGGGAGTTGAGCTTCCTCTGTATTCTTGTGATCCTGTGATCCTGGGTGTTTCAAAACACCTCTGATCCTGGGCATATTAGAGCACCTGGGAGTTTGGCTTCCTCTGGGTTTTTTGGGACTGGGTACAAATCCAGTACCCAAGGTTTGCTCAGGGCACTGGTTCAGACTGAAGGGACCCATGTTCCTGGCTGGGAAGGGATTCCTAAGGGGATCCTGTAAGGGGTCCCTATTGCTCCCGGTGTAGGGGCAGTTGTGGCCTCCTCAACTCTGATTTTGAGCATGTTAGAGAAGGAGTACATATGGAATGACACGTGGCTCTAGCCACATATGTATCAGAGGATGTGCCTTGGGCATCAATGGGGGGAGAAGCCCTTCGTCCTGTGAAGGCTCAGTCCCCCATTGTAGGGGAATGCCAGGGCAGGGAGGCCAGAGGGAGTAGGTGGGTGTGTGTGGGAGCACCCTTATTGAGGCAGAGGGTGAGGGAACGGGCTGAGAATAGCTACATGGGGTATGGCTCTCACCTCATTCCTTCATCTGAGGAAATAAAAGTTGTGCTATGCAGAAGAACTCAAACTCATTTAGCACCAGCAGATTTATTTGAAATACCCCTCAGCACACATGTTCCATGTTAACATTTGTTGTTAAAGATGAAAACGTTTCAATAACAGATACAAAACAGCGTGCCTTCCAGACCAAATATTTCTTTCATCACAATGTTCTACTTCATTCCATGAATAATCCAGTAATAGAATTCTTTGCTGAAATATCTGGGTAAGAGCAGAGCGATTATAGATCATCGTGTAACTCCATTTTATTCCGGTTGAGGTTTGCTAACGTCTATTTGTGACCATTTTGTTTAAATACATTCTGGTTTCATCTGTCTCCTCATCTACATTAATTGTCTCCTACCCTCACAAACCTCCCCCCATTTCCTTCTACAAATCCCCTATTTCATTTTTATGGGGTTTTGCTGCTAGTTATTTGATTGGTATTTTGTTTTTCTTTGTGTTTCACTGAGCTTACCGGTCATCATGTGACCCCAAGTTATCATGTGGCCACAAGTCTTCACATGAACACAGGTCATCATGTGCACACAGGATGTAACTATAGCTCTCTATTTTCTAATCACTTGTCCTCACATATGTGTTGCTTGAATATTTTCTACACTATAGTACATTACTCTCATAGAATACAAAAGGGTCATTCTCACAGATACTAGCTAAGCATCAACGATTTTCCATTATGTTTAAGTTTTCTTGAGTTTCTGTTATTAAAATATAAAATCTCCAGAAAATAGGAAAACAGTCTAAGCATTTAACAGACCAAAAACTGTCAAAAACTAATAAAAGTAGTAGAGTGAAAATGTTTCCAGTTTTAAATTTGATCATTTCACACTATGGATAACAGAGCTCTCAGAAGCATTACCTGTAATCTGTGGAGAAAGTCAGGCTGTGATCAATTCCGCTTATTGGAAAGATGTGAAGAGTGAAAAAGCTTTACTGTAGAATGTTTTCTGCTTAAAGATGTCAGTTCAAATAGCAGGAAGCAAAATCGTTATGTAATTGTTCTAACAGAAAAATCAACTATTTAACCTCAAATTATCATTAGAACTACATGAAAGGATAGGCAATTAGAGGCAACAATAGTTTTAAAATACGGCAACCTAAGGATAGCCAGGAAGAACAAAAACATGACACTGAATGTTCTAGTCTCCATTTAAAAACTTCAATTAGTAACAAAGATAATATTTACGTGCTAGGATGTTGTGTGGGATTTGGTTCAAATGAGCTAGGTCTTATGACTGCAATCTAAGTTTTCTGTGGAAACACTTTCAGTAATGTGAAAGGGGGTGGGAGGGACTTTCCAAAAGATTGATGAAACAGTCTTACACTGGAGTCTACATTTAAAGACTAATTTACTGCTTAGGAATTACCAAGTTGTGGAACTTGAAAAACAGGAATGGGAGCTGACAAGGTGGGTCAGTGGGTAAAAACACTTGCTGCCACATTTGGAAACTTGAGTTTCATAGAGGGAGGGACTGATCATAGCCATTTTCCTTTGACTTCCACACATGTGCTAAAGTATTCACAGTTGCACACACATGCACACACACACACACACACGCACACACACGCACACGCACACACACTCACACGCACACGCACACACACGCACATGCACACATACACACGCACATGCACACACACATACACACATGCACATGCACACACACGCACACACACGCACATGCACACATACACACGCACATGCACACATACATACGCACATGCACACACACATACACACATGCACATGCACACACATACACACATACACACACATGCACATGCACACGCACGCGCACTTGCACACACATGCACATGCACACACACATGCACATGCACACACACATACACACGCATATGCACACACACATGCACATGCACACACATGCACATGCACACACACATACACACGCATATGCACACACATACACACGCACATGCACACACACATGCACATGCACACACACATACACACGCACATGCACACACATACACACATACACACAGACACACATACCACATAAATATATATTCATTTATATATTTCTCTATTGGTTAAGTAATTAAATTATTAATTAATATGCCAAGCTCAGTTTCCCTCCCCTGCTCTCCTTCCAGCCGTCTCCTCACCTCCCACAATTCATTCCTCCTCCCTTTCTGTTTAGAATAAGGGAGGAGTCCCATGGATATTAACCAGCCTTGGCATATCACATTGCAATAAGAATATGTCCATGTATCTTCTCCTATTGAGGATAGAAAGGGCAGCCCAGTAGGTGAAAAAGTTCCCAAATGCAGGCCACAATGTCTGAGACAGCCTCTATCCCTCTATCTGTTAAGAATCCCACATGAAAACCAAGCTGTACAATGATTACGTGTGTGCAGAAGGCCTAGATCAGTCCCATGTAGGCTCCGTACGTGGCAGTTCAGTCTCTATGATCCTCTCTGGGCCCAGGCTATTTGATTATAGTTTTCTCATGATATCCTTCATCCCTCTGACTCCTACAATCTTTCACCCCGAGAAGAGTGTCTCCAGAGAGGCTTTTGTGCCGACTGACCTGAGTTTGGTAGCCACTCTTGCCTCTCGGGTCCCTAGATTTGGTGTGGCCTCCAAAAAAGCAGAGACCTTTTACTGAAATTTTAGACCAGAAAATGGGACCCATGGAATAAGGTGCAGTTTACAGATATTGATTGTGCTTTAAAGGAGTTGGCAGCCATAGGGCATAGGGTGGATTTTTATTTGGGGTCCCTCATGCGTAAGTGACCTCCAGAAAAGGCGGTGGAGTTATGGGCATGAAAAATGGAACCCAGAGGATAGGGTTTAAATAAATATTCTTTAAAAACAAGAACATAATATAAAAGGGATATGCACAAATACAAATAGAATCTTCTGAGTCAGTTTTTATTGTTTGTATGTATATGGTTTCAATTCCTTCCACTCTGCACTAGATTACCAATAAGGAATTCAACCCCTGAGAAAGTCTAACTCTCTTTTTCCAGCAATCAATACTGGCCTATAGTCCTTTTCTTAGGTGTATCACCTGTTTTTCCATGTTAAAACATATGTTAATATTACTATTTTTCATGTCTTCATTATGCTACCATTTCTAGGAAAAACTATTTCACAGCAGAATTCTTGGTATTCTGTCCTTTACAGTCTTTTTATCTCCTCCCACGCAATGCCATAGATGCAGGAGCTGTGATATATCTTATGAATATAACACTATGGGGAAGAAGTTATGAACATGAGGGCATGGGACTCAATGCCAGGGGTTAAAAGAAGGTAACTGGGGAGAAGCTGTAAGGAAGAAGAGGAAGATGGAGAGAATTATAATTCTTTTCTAAGTGACAACATGAAAATGCCTGGTGGTGACGGTACATGCCTTTAATTTCAGAACTGGGGAGTCAGAGGCAGGTGGATCTCTGAGTTCCAGGCTAGGCTTTAGTGAATTGAAGACAGAATTGACTACACAGAGAAATCCTGTCTCAAAAAAAATTAATTACAAAAATGAAGCGGCTAACAACCACACAGATATAAAGTCACTGATCCCAAGTGGACTACATTACATTTAAACATCTTTTCTCTCACGAATCCTTTACTAAGATACAGGAAATGCATTCTCTTCCTCTAGGGAAGGGGCAAGTTTTAGTAATAAGTAGTAGATATGCTGCACTAGAAGAAATGTAGTTTAAAGCCCAAGTTCAGGCTATCCATGTCTTCATTCTATTTTATTTTCCTTTTTATTTTAAAAGTTACTGCATTCATTCTTTCTAGAAGAAAGAAGTTTTCCTTCCTAATCTTGATTCCCATTTGACAGAGTTAACAGTTGTATCAGTACAATTCTCCATTACAAGACTTGCATTATAAAATGCTAAAATAATGAATCTATAGTTATAGAACGATGAATTGTGTTAGACCCAGATCATGAATTCCCCATGGACTTCTAAGGACTACCAGGAATCCAACTTGTATGCAAAAGCAAAGTGTCTTTATTCAAACTTGGATGCTCCAACCTCTCGGACACAGTGGATGGGTGGGGAAGGATCCAAGCTGGTAAAGCCTTGACTTTTTATCACAGTTACAGCAGGGTAAGGGACTTTCCAACTTGGCAATTTCATGATTGGTTAACATTTGAAAATTGCAGCTTAGAGCATTTCTCTTGGCTCGTAATGATTTCACCTTGTGATGAGCAATTGTGTTTAACTTGAGTAATCTATTTCAAAACATCTAGAACATTAGGTACTTTTCTCTCAAGAGCTGATTGATTGGCTGTTACTCAGGGTGGAGTGGCTGTTAGGGGAGCTGTGGTTGTTTCTAGGGGTGCCTTGGTTCCTGAAAAAACTGAGTTCAACCTAAGGACAAGTTTAACACAAGATGGAGTCCTTCAAAACTCACCAAGACTCCATTTAAAAGACTACAGATTTAAGCTTCTGCCATCTCAAACAGAGAAGGGCAAAGTTCTGATTGTAGCTTTGGATGATTTTTTCCTCATTTTATTATATTTTCCCCACACTTTCCATTTGTGTATGTCTTTATTTACTTTGCAAGCCCCCTTGAACCCAAAACCAGATAAATATAAAAACAGATGCAGAAATTGACATTTTTTATGACTTCAGAAAAAAAGTATCAGGCAAGAAAGTAAAATAAATATTTTCAATATGTCAAGAGAGGAAAAGCAAAACTAAAAATAGCATTATATTTTTATTGCAATGACAAATCCTCTAAAATAATGATGATACATGCACTAAAGCATTTTGGAATATTGATTCTGTCACTGGAGAATTGACTTGACAAGGTGTGTTGAGTGAAGATCTGTAATGAGACATGTGCCAGCCAGAAATGTGCAGTGGGAAAAAATGTAAAGTTATTGGAAATATACATACAAAGAGTTAATATTATATTCTGAAAACCTGTTGGAATAGATAAAGGTAGTAGCAATATATAAAGTTATTAATTCAAACATGAAAGAAGTTGCAGTCTATTTCCTATAGGCTCCATTTTTTTCAAGTCTTAGATGAGGTAGTTTAAGATGGTAGGAGCACATCACACAGCCAAATCCTTTACAGCACATAAAATAAAGAATAAAGGGGATTTACACATCGTCCCATTCTAGGGTCTGCTTCAATGAGCTCTCAAGTTCAAACTAAGCTCTTCAGCTTAATGTATGAAACATCACTCCACATGGTTTAGCCCGGAGATCAACATTTTTGCCCACTGTCATCTGAGGGACTTTTAAGATCCAAATTATTGAAGATAATCATGAGCAAAATTATAAGTGCAAGATAAAATACAAGTTAATCAATTCCTGATTGTGCCAGGAAGACCAAAAATAATTCATTAAAAGAAAAATACACAGAGAGAAAATACTCACTGGGGTATAAATAAAACTGGTCACATTAGAAAACATAATAAAAAAAAGAGGATTAAAAAGTGAATCTAGAAAAAACGGTTAAACAAGAAAGCAAATACCAATCTGGATTGCAAAGCAAACTTAAGTATATGTCATTCACAAAACAGGTACTTTGATTATCCAAGCCGTGCAACAATTTATCATATTAAAATGAGATACATAGATTACTATTAGACTTATAAGTAGACCCCCAAAAAGAGTAGTCTCATAAAAAATAAATGTTATAATGGAAAATAATTTTATATGTTTTCTTAGGGTTTCTATTGCTCTGATAAAACACTATGACTAAAAGCAAGTTTGAAAGAAAAGAGTTTGTTTGACTTTCTTTTCTGTGTCACTGTTCCTCACTGAAGGAATTCAGGACAGGAGCTCAAAGGGGGAGGCCGATTCAGAAGTCATGGCGGTATGCTGTTTAATGTCTTGCTTCCTCCAGTCTCTTTCTTATAGAACCCAGGAATATCAGCCCAGGGATGGCACCACACACCACGGTTGATCACTAATTGAGAAAATGTCTTACAGCTATAGAGGTATTTCCTAAACTGAGGTTCTTTCCTCTCTGATAACTCTCGTTTTTGACAAGATGACAGACAAAATGAGACAGTACAGATGCATAACTAATTAAAATAGGAAGTTGAATTTATAGAGGCTTAAGGAAAAATAGTAAGTACACAGTTGAATATTTTAGCATTAATACCTAGTAATTGATTAAAACATAAATCAAAGATCAACAAAGAAATAGCCCTTGGAAAACAGATGCAGGGGGATTGCTCCAAGTCCAGCCTGATATAAAAAGTAATCCACACAACATGATTCTACCTCAAAATCCAAGAAAGGAAAAGAATCTTAGAACTACTCTTTTCAATAGTTTTCATGTGTATTCACAGAAATCCATGATGACCAGGCTTAGTACATGGGTGTTAATGTCAAACTCACATCCTCATGCTTGAACATTACTGGCTCATTTATATTCTGAGCCTTTTCAGTTGGGCTTTTAAGTTTTGTTTTGTTTGGTTATGTTTCTAAACAAGTTCTTATATAACCTGGGATCATATTAAATTTACTTTGTAACCATGGGTGATTTTGAATTCCTGATCCTCTTGACTCTACCTTGGATAGCTGATGTTACAGGTGTGTATCCCATGTCCACTCCTTTTGCTCAAATTCTGCATGTAGAAACTGCCAATATACGCATGAAGCGACTATGAGAAAGTAGTAGTGTTCTTACTGTAGTTTCACGTTAACTTCATATAGGTTATTTGGTACTATTTGGAATACAAATGATTGCATTTGGAAAATAAAAGTTTTAAAACCATTAGTTGAAACTAAATTTTATTTACAATATGCAAGAACAGTGAAACCTATTTTGACAAATTGTTGGTAGCCCATTATAAATAAACTGGAGCATTAAAACCAAAAGAGTTCGTATAAATTTCATTTTGCAATTTCATTTGTGTAGACTGACCCCAGGGCACCAACTGCATATGTAGCAGAGAATAGCTTTGTTGGGGCACCAGCAGAAGGGGAAGCCCTTGGTCCTGCTAAGGTTGGACCCCCGTGCAGGGGAAAATCAGGGGGTGGTAAGGGGGGTGGATGGGGGGAACACCCATATGGGGGAGGGGAGGGAGCTTATGGACAGGAAACTGGGAAAGGGAATAACATTTGAAATATAAGAAAAGAAATATATCTAATAAAAAACAGAAAGACAGACTCAATAAAATGCATAAAATATTCAAAGATAACAAAATAGTACAATACTACGTAACCACATATTATGGTACTAAATAATAGAAATCTTTTAGGAAATATTTGATTTTACGGTGATAAACTGCTTTTTGCATGTTTTTCAGTGGCAAAAATATGTGAAAATTCAAATTTATATAGGAATATAGACACCTGCCTGAATGAAACTGAAATAATAACATATATGTGAAACACTTTTTATGGCATGTACATAACCATATATCAATAGTTGGATGGGGTACAGATAGAAAGATAGATAAGGACACACTTATTTCAAATTGATTATCCAGAACAAAAGAGATATAACTACACAAACACATACACACACACACACACACACAGAGAGAGAGAGAGAGAGAGAGAGAGAGAGAGAGAGAGAGAGAGAGAGAGAGAGAGAGAAATAAAATACTATAGGGTTATTCATATCAACTTTATCTTTAATCATTAAATGTTGAAATCAACCTAAATATGGATTAGTAGCATGTTCACCTAATGATATAAATAGTAAAGAAGCGTGAAAACATGCATGCTAAGTCTTCAAGCAAACCGTGCCTAGGATAAATAGTCAGAAATAGATACATGTGTGCTTTGCTCTCTAAGTTCACTATCAGGCAAACTAGAACAGGTTTATAAAATCCAGAGGAGTAATCGCCTCTCTTTTGATGGGGAATGAAGAAATAACCTGAAGTGATGGGAATATTCTACTACACTTTTAATATTATGCTGTTGGAGTGATGTTACTATGCACTATGTAAATATTGTCTCTGCATTAGACAAATGCTGATTTCTGAACCCAGAGATCTGATTATGGGCTGGACTTTGGTATTGTAAAGCATCACCTATCTTCATTGTTTTGTAAACACTCCTTTTCTCACCTTCCTATTGGTTTATTTAAAAATCTGATGGCTTATCACAAAGGAAGGGAGTAGAAGGTGGGACCTCTGGAAAGAATCTCTTCCAAAGGATCAGAGGCAGGAGGATTCACCAGAGAGACAGAGTGGAAAGTAGGCATGGAGTAAGAAGAGGTAACTAAAGAGCCATGTGGCAGAACACAGAATACAATGAATCAATTAATAAGTTAGGAACCATTTGGGAACAAGCCTAGCTATAAGACTTAGACATTCATAATAAATATGTTTCACCATCATTATTCAGACCCGGGCAGTACAAAGAAAGTACGATAACGTGGTACTATATTAAATGAGTGTATTTACCTTCAAGGACCCTAGAAGTTTACAAGTTACAATGTGTAGATCCTACTTACAATAATAAAAAGAATTCTATAACAAAACATACAAAGATTTTTTGTTAGTTGTATATTAAATATTTAACCAATCTTTGTAGATAGTGTTTATTTTATGAAACTAAGTTATGTTTATAATTTATGTAAATAGATAATATATTTGAAGCAGCAACTATTAACATAGAAGATATAACAATAGAGTATTATATTATATATAACATAATATAGATGACATAATGTAACACTGTAATATAATTTATTCTATATAGTATTATATTAATATAGAAGATATAATAATATATTATAATAGATAACAACTATTAATAGAGAAGGCAGAATTGTCATATAGAGCTCTTTTACCCTGCATATGTCATGTACTTGCTAGAAGAAAATTCCAGAATTAATCCTATCATAAAAATTACTATGTGCTAGGATAGGACTGGTCAGAAAATCACAACCAATCCAAAACTGGTCAGTACAATGTATATAGGAGCTGGGGGTACTCATTGACTGTTGTGAGATTTGCATTTTATGAAAACATTTTGAGTGCTGATGAAAAGCCATGCTGGGAGTGATTGGACCGTGAGAAAATGGAGCATGTTTTGGTGTCTTGAATCTGTGGGGGAAGCTATTATATATAGGAATACATTGAGAAGGAAAATTAAAGTACAATATAATGAGTTTGCTTTTAAATTAAGATAAAAATTAAGCATGTTTAGAGATTATGAAGAGGGCTTTTGTCAAAGGAGAAATGGACTGTGCAGAAAGTAAGAGGATATTTCCTAAACTAAGTTTAAAAGAGCAGAAAAAACTTACAGATTATAATTACAACTATACTTAACTTCACAAGAATGATGGGGGTTCCAGCCATCCTAACTGCAGGGGGGAGAAAAATTATCCTGCATTCCTTCTGTGGTAGTAAAATGTCCTGTTAAGCATGCAATGTGAATATCTGCAGAGAAACTGACTCAACAGAAGAAATGCAGGGTAGTCATTAAGTTATAGTTAGCATACAGAATGTGTGCCACCAATCTCTTCATGTCATGATGCTTCTTAGCATGGCTCAGTTTCCATTAAGCAAATGATGACCATGGTAAGCTTTTAGATTGTCCAGTGCTTGGGTTTCACTACACAAAAATAAGCACAGAATAGAGAAAGTCATTCTTACATAATGACACAAGATAATTGAGATAGTCTCAAGGAGGCAAAGGGATGGGTGACTTACTAACAGATAAATACAACGCAAATAAAAGAGCAAAGGAAGAGTTCATTTTACTTCCTGGAAAATAAACTAAAAATCATGTAGAAGAATGCAGATCGAACCATTCTCATCACCCTGTACAAATCTTAAGTCCAAGTGGATCAAGGACCTCCACATCAAACCAGATACACTCAAACTAATAGAACAAAAAGTGAGGAAGAATCTCGAACACATGGACACTGGAGAAAATTTCCTGAAGCAAACACCATTCTAAGATCAAGAATCGACTAATGGGATCTCATAAAACTGCAAAGCTTCTTTAAGGCAAAGGACACTGCTGTTAGGACAAAACGGCAACCAACAGATTGGGAAAAGATCTTTACCAATCCTACAACTGATAGAGGGCTAATATCCAAAATATACAAAGAACTCAAGAAGTTAGGGAGACAAATAACCCTATTAAAAATGGGGTTCAGAGCTAAACAACGAATTCACAACTGAGGAGTGCCGAATGGCTGAGAAGCACCTAAAGAAATGTTCAACATCTTTAATCATAAGGGAAATACAAATCAAAACAACCTGAGATTTCACCTCACACCAGTGAGAATGGCTAAGATCAAAAATTCCGGCAACAGCAGATGCTTGCAAGGATGTCGAGAAAGAGGAACACTCCTCCATTGTTGGTGGGATTGCAGACTGGTACAACCATTCTGGAAATCAGTCTGGAGATTCCTCAGAAAATTGGACATTGAACTACCTGAGTACCCAGCTATACCTCTCTTGGGCATATACCCAAAAGATGCCCAAGCATATAACAAAGACACATGCTCCACTATGCTCATAGCAGCCCTATTTATAATAGCCAGAAGCTGGAAAGAACCCAGATGCCCTTCAACAAGGAATGAATACGAAAATGTGGAACATCTACACAATGGAATATTACTCAGCCATCAAAAACAATGACTTTATGAAATTCATAGGCAAATGGAGGGAACTGGAAGATATCATCCTGTGTTAGGTAATCCAATCACAGAAAAACACATGTGGTATGCACTCATTGATAAGTGGATATTAGCGCAAATGCTCGAATTACCCTAGATGCACAGAACACAGGAAACTCAAGAAGAATGACCAAAATGCGGAGCTTCACTCCTTCTAATTTAAAAGGGGAACAAGAATACCCTAGGGAGGGCATAGGGAGGCAAACAGAGACTGAAGGAAGCCCCATTCAGAGCCTGCCCCACATGTGTCCCATACATATTCAGCCACCAAACTAGATAAGATGGATGAAGGAAAGAAGTGCAGGCTGACAGGAACCAGATGTAGATCTCTCCTGAGAGACACAGCCAGAATACAGCAAATACATAGGCAAATGCCAGCAGCAAACCACTGAACTGAGAACTGGACCCCCGTTGAGGGATTCAGAGAAAGGACTGGAAGAGCTTGAAGGGGCTTGAGACCCCATATGAACAATAATGCCAACCAACCAGAGCTTCCAGGGACTAAGCCACTACCCAAAGACTACACATGGACTGACCCTGGGCTCCAACCTCATAGGTGGCAATGAATAGCCTAGTAAGAGCACCAGTGGAAGGGGAAGCACTTGGTCCTGCCAAGACTGAACCCCCAGTGAAAGCGATTGCTGCGGGGAGGACTGCAATGGAGGGAGGATGGGGAGGGGAGCACCCATAGAGAAGAGGAGAGGGAGGGGTTAGGGGGATGTTGGCCTGGAAACAGGGAAAGGGAATAACAATTGAAATGTAAATAAGA